>NW_028182048.1:0-197500 GCF_051167445.1 Perissodus microlepis | reverse complement strand
TCGGTTACACAAAGTTTCAGCCCACAAACAACGAATTGTGTTTATGTTATTTTCTGTTCAAAGTGTGGAAAGAAGTACGTGGGTGAAACTGGAAATGATTTGTACAGTAGGTTGTACCAACATGTGTATAACATCAGGAAAAAGAAGGAACCTGATGCACCTTTGGTTGTACATTTTCTTAAGCATGGCTGGGATTCGCTGAGAATGGCTGGACTACAACAAGGCATGGATTGGACAGATTGGGAACGAAAAAAGAGGGAGAGATATTGGATTTATACATTGGGAACTAAAGAACCATTGGGACTTAACGTAAAATGGAATTAGACTTTTATTGGAGAAGGTTTTGGTTACTTTCCAACCCTTAATCCCACCCTAACCTCAACCCCCTCAACCCCATTTGTGTCAGTGGGTTACTCTACACCCGATTTACTTTTGACCCAAACCCCCCCTTTTTTTCCCCCGATGTTTCACACTACCCTAGCCCCAACCCAAGTCCCATCCCTAAACCTAACCTAAATGTAGGCCCTATGTCAGTCTAACCCCAGTCCTTTGTCTTATCCTAAACCTAACCCCAGCCCTGTATGTTAGCCCTAACCCTAACCACTTTGTCCCCACCTCCTGACCCCCAGTATGTCTATTATTTAATAATGGGGAATTAAATTAGTGAAAGATGGGAAAATTGGCTTAAAAATTCTAAAAACCAGGGTTCATAAATTTATCAGCACAATTCATAGGGTTTGCAAGACTATTTACAGTTAAAAATGGATTAAAAACAAATTGGGAATAAAAACAGTGATTAAATTAATTTGGCTTTAAAATTCATTACAAGTAATTTTATAGAGTGCAAATATGTTATTTTTGGCTAAAAAACAGTTAAAATGTAATGCCGGTTTAAAAATAAAGACCAAATTCATTTTTACCGACTAAAAGTTAAAAAAAGACGAATGGGCTTTTACACAGCCGAGGGGAGAATATAAAAGGCGGAGCTCGCACAGGGGCTCATTTCCCACTCGGCACTCGATGAGAGCACATCTCTGCCAGTCCAACTGTTGCCAGCTAAACTAGCTTACAGTTTTCTGTGTGCCACACCTGAGGAAGACCGTGTACGGTCGAAACGTTGTGTTTTTTTGTGTTTATTTTTAAATAAACAGTTTTTTTTGGCACACCTTCTTTTGTTGTTTACTGTTTTTACGTGACTTTTTCCTTTCCACATTTTGGAAAGCGTTTTTTGTTCACATTTAAATTAAAAATACATATTTTTGAAGCACACTTTTTTTTGAAAAAAAGAAACAACAGAAAAAAAGACTGGACGCCATGGAAGACGGCTGGACGGTGGTGCGTTATGGCCGCCGCCGCCAACGTGACCGCCAAGTCTTCTGGGACGGGTACGGAGGACCGCAGGGAGGGATGGACCGCGCACGCTCCTTTTCCTCCCGGAGAAGGGATTATTTTCCCCATCCTAACCCCTAACCCTAACCCCTAACCCTAACCCTAACCCTATGATACAGTAGGAGAAAATGTAATAAAATAAAATAATAAGAAAATAGAAAAATAGTAAGGAGCAAAATATTAGAGAGACATGGTAAAAGAGAAAAGATGACTAAATATATATATGTATCTATAAATATAAATATATGTACACTAGTGATTAAATAAGAAAATCTTGAAAAGAAATATGACGGGAGGGCAGATGGGATATTGCACAGGAATGAGCAGCAGAAAATTACAGTATTGCACTTTTAAATATAAATATCAATGACAATAAAGTGGAGTGACCAGTGCAGATTAAACATTACATGTATTATGAAACAGATGGTTTGGCGACAGTGGTCCAGGTAAATGCTACATGGACACCTGATCAGAGGACAAGGGCTTAAAAGGTGTCTGTGTGTCTGTATGTTTATATAATTGTACATATGGAGGACAGATAGCTGCATCGATATGTTGATCATCAATGACCAGCAATTAAGGGAGAGATACCAAATGACAGTTTGCACAAAGATGGCATTACATCCCAAGCCTCCACCGTCCCAGTAACAACAGATTACCACGGAGAATATGGTTTTCAGCTGAGATTTCAGAAGGCTGGTAAAGCAAAGATAAATACATAAATAAATAAAAATAAAAATAATAACAATAATGAAAATGTCATTCTGCCTCATTCAAAATGTCCTAAAACCATACTGGCTGATCAGTTACTGTACAGTGAGATACCGTTTTCTTACTCAAGCACATAAAGGTTGGCTAGATTATAAGAGCGAAAGGTGAGCAGTGAAGCTGTTAGCGTGTTACTTGAAATCATAACAAATGCACTTTATAAAATAAATGCCTAAAGGTTTTTCAGAAATTATTACATAGAATAACAAAGCCATACTTTTACATATACTGAAAACAAAAAAAGCTTTATCTTAAATGTACATAGTATCAGGGTAGGGGAGCTTGAAAGGAGCATGAAGGGTTTATATTCTCGATTTATTGGTCCTTTCCCAGTGGAAGCAAAGTCAAAATCCTGTTACCGTTCAGCTGGTTCTGCCTCTTAACGTGAAGGTGCATAATATTTTTCATGTCTCCCAGGTGAGGCGAGTTTGTGCAGAAATAAGTTGACAACCGCTGTAGTGTGTGACAGAATTATTACATCTTTCAATTATTGTTTATTCTGTTCATTATAGAATCAGCTACTGTTCTACCAGACCTGAGAAACATGTTTTGTCCCGTCCTTTTTGTTCCGATTTGGCATATCTCCAGAACCTCAAAAGCCATCAACAGCGTTCAGTGGGACGTTCAGTGGGTGTCGTTCACTGGCTCATTCAGTGTCGTTGAGTGGGTGTCGTTCACTGGCTCATTCAAATGACATTTTGCAAAAAGACGGCATTACACCTCCAGCCTCCACTGTTCCGGTTACGACAGATTACCCTGGCGAATGTGGGTTTCAGCTGAGATTCCAAAAGTCTGGAACAGCAAAATCAGTGACTTCAACTTGGTGGGGAAAATGCAAAGCAAACATGTGGTCGCAAATTTTGAAGCCACCCTGATAACCTTCTCCCACCAACGATGTGGAGATCCAAGCCTTTTAGATCCAGTTAAAATCAAGACACTTAAAACAATGATAAATGCAAAGACTGGTAACAGCGCTAAGAACCATAAAGCAAGAGAATTTTTAAAAAACTGTGAGAAATAAACTAGGCTCTGCCCATGACTCAATCTTTGCCTCTCTTCCTACCTCATCTCCTCTCACTCCATCTGCTGTCCATCTGAGAAAAAGGCACAATTTGCTATTGCATTAATCTATTATTTAAATTGTCTACATTTAACAACTCTTCACCTAATCCACAATAAAGTAATGATAAAAACTGTTATGGAACCTAGAAATTGTATTTGTTATTGTTTTTATACTTGGATCTGTTGTGCCAAAGTACGTATCCCCGACAGAATTTGTTTCCCCTGTGCTGGGAGCACGCAGGAGGTACTGATGTTTTCATTTTGTGAAAAAGTGAAAAATTAGTATCGTTACATTACCATTCAGTTTGAGGGTTACAACAGAAAATTTTATATATATATATATATATATATATATATAATTATTATTATTATTATTATTATTATTATTATTATTATTATTATATCTAAAATTATATATTTATTGGAAAAGCCGACGTAGGACAGTTTTCCAATTTCATTGTACTACTGTACTATGTATGACTGTGCAATGACAATAAAGAGTTATCTTATCTTATCTTATCTCACGAGGTATCAGATGGGATTATTTTAATAAACCATTAACATTTTGGCTGATAACTATTTTTATTCTCCTGTAACTTTACTCTATAAAGAGCTAAATCCTCCAAAGTTTCAGGAGTAATGCGTCATAATAAGAAGTGTTTGTGAACGAAAAATCAGCAATGTGGGCTACTGTTTGTCCGTGATTTTCACAGGGGGAACAAATTGTGGCAGGATCAGCCTGATATTATTTGTATCCCACTATAACTTCGTTGTATAAAGAGCTAACATCTCAAAAATGTCAGGAGTAGTTAGTCATTATGAGAAGTGTTTGTAAAATTTGCCGCAGACATCCATGTGATCAACAACAGACACACATCATTCCCCTTCGTGGTCTAAACAAATCAGAGATAGTCAGGGGCGGGACCTCTGTAAATGTCCTTGGTCCAGCTGAAAGTGCAGGTGGATAGAGAAAGGTGAGTAGCTTCAATGAAGCGATACCGATTCATTAAATCCTGAATTGAATGAATATAAATGTCTTTTACCAGAAACGCCAGAATCTCAGGTTAAAGCTCTCAAAACTATTTCAACAACAACCAGCAAATGAGAGCAGGAAACGCATTCCACACGAAGACGTAAACACAGAGCGGACCGACGCATCAGAATTAGCTTAGTCGCCGTGGGGGCTGAAAGCCAAAAGCTCACTAATTCTGATTCGTCGTGTCTGAATCGTCTTTACGTCTTTTTTGCGCAAGATTCTGGGCTGCAGGTTTTGTCTCTCTTCAACCAAAATTCACTGGGCCAGCAGCAAAAGAAGAACCAAACTACGCTTCACATTTGATAAATATCGTCATTAATTCCCTCTTACTTTTGCTGTTTTGCTTCCAACACGATAAAAACCACAGTTCATGCACAGCTCTCGCTTTGTACTTCAGGAAAAGTTTCCCATCTCAAACATCTGTTTTCCGCATTACTCATTCACTTATTACCCATCAGTCTACCGTTGTTTATAGCGCTGGCGGCCGCTGTCTTTTCTTTTCTTTGTACTTAAATGACCTCGGACAAGAAAGCTTAATTTCTGCTGTTCAATACTGAAGAAATTTAAACTTTTTCAAATTAGGTATAATTGCAGAATATTTTTAAGGTTATCTGCTATAAAATCCATGCCAGGAAAATCTCCTTCATGTTTTTTTTGTATTTTATTATCAGTTACTTTGACACAACGGCATGTGCTGTGATGTTCACATCTCTGATAAAGTTTAGTGTCAGTACTGATAAATGATCAGAATTATAAGACTTCTCACTGTCTGAGGAAAAATTGCACCAAATCGAATCTGGACCTTGTGAATCGGAATCAAGTGGATTATAGAAATCAGTGATGATACCCAGCCCTAGTGAATATCCTAGGACCGACAGAAGTGGATATAACTGACCGTGGGCAATGAGAAAAGATGAAAAGAACGATTGATAACTTTTTTGTTAAGTTAAGGCCTGATCGATCTGAAATTCATAGCCAGTGCTCTGACAGGGAGCCATCAATCTTTGAACGCTGATTTGGGTGCGCCCAACTTTTTTTAATGGTGTGCATAAGAAAAAAAGTTAGGCGCACTCAGACAGAGACAGAGAGAGAGACAGTGACACTTGCTGTGTATTTAAAAAAACAAACACTCAAACAAACGAAAGAGAATGACAGACGCAGAAGGCGATTGTACTGTTTGCGGCCACCGACGATGCCTTGCTCTCCCCTTGTACAGTGCGTCGTGATGGCATGTGTGGACCAGGAGATGAGAGGAACAGGAGCCACAGAGCGTCAGCGGCAGACATCCAAGCTGCACAGGGCACACGCGGCGCCACGCAGAATAAATGACGTTCCTGAGGCGCAGCCCAAGGCCAGCCACCCGTAGCCTCCTCGCCTCCTCCTCCCGGGACCTTTGAGGAGCACCCCCCAGCCACAGGTACTCATTCCAATGTTACACAATGGCCCAGCATCACAGGCCATCTCCTCACATTGAAATCTCTCCTGATTTCTGTTGCTTTTCCCTCATCTCTGAGCCGCTGTGTGTGTGTGTGTGTGTGTGTGTGTGTGTGTCTCTCTTTTACACAAAAAGCACATGTGAGTGCAATTGAAACGGCATTAATATGCAATGCACAGGACTTGCCAACTGGGCGCCCTCCTGTGGACCACAGATGCAATTGATTGTCCAAAGCTGTTAATTTCTGCGGCACTAACACCTTCTGACACTTTGTACCGCATTGAGCCAGCAGAGGGAGCCCCTCTTGTCAAATCCCAGTTGCACAGCAGCTGCCCTGCTTCTGTCTGTGTGCTTTGGTGTGTGTGTGTGTGTGTGTGTGTGTGTGTGTGTGTGTGTGTGTGTCTGTCTGTGTGTGTGTGTGTGCGTGACAGACAGACAGAGAGAGAGAGAGAGAGAGAGATACAAATCAAAAAGCACTGAAATTCCAATTTTGCACTGCACACCTCACAGTGTCTGTCTGACTGTGTGTCGGTCTGTGTGTCTGTGTGTGTGTGTATGTGTGTATGTGTGTGACAGACAGAGAGAGAGAGAGAGAGTGAGTGACACTTGCTGTGTATTTAAAAAACAAGCACTCAAACAAACGAAAGAGAATGACAGACGCAGAAGGCGATTGTACTGTTTGCGGCCACCGACGATGCCTTGCTCTCCCCTTGTACAGTGCGTCGTGATGGCATGTGTGGACCAGGAGATGAGAGGAACAGGAGCCACAGAGCGTCAGCGGCAGACATCCAAGCTGCACAGGGCACACGCGGCGCCACGCAGAATAAATGACGTTCCTGAGGCGCAGCCCAAGGCCAGCCACCCGTAGCCTCCTGGCCTCCTCCTCCCGGGACCTTTGAGGAGCACCCCCCAGCCACAGGTACTCATTCCAATGTTACACAATGGCCCAGCATCACAGGCCATCTCCTCACATTGAAATCTCTCCTGATTTCTGTTGCTTTTCCCTCATCTCTGAGCCGCTGAGTGTGTGTGTGTGTGTGTGTGTGTGTGTGTCTGTGTGTGTGTGTGTGCGTGTGTGTGTGTGCGTGTCTCTCTTTTACACAAAAAGCACATGTGAGTGCAATTGAAACGGCATTAATATGCAATGCACAGGACTTGCCAACTGGGCGCCCTCCTGTGGACCACAGATGCAATTGATTGTCCAAAGCTGTTAATTTCTGCGGCACTAACACCTTCTGACACTTTGTACCGCATTGAGCCAGCAGAGGGAGCCCCTCTTGTCAAATCCCAGTTGCACAGCAGCTGCCCTGCTTCTGTCTGTGTGCTTTGGTGTGTGTGAGTGTGTGAGTGTGTGAGTGTGTGTGTGTGTGTGTGCGTGCGTGTGTGACAGACAGACAGACAGAGAGAGAGAGAGAGAGCGAGAGAGAGAGATACAAATCAAAAAGCACTGAAATTCAAATTTTGCACTGCACACCTCACAGTGTCTGTCTGACTATGTGTCTGTGTGTGTGTCTGTGTGTGTGTCTGTGTGTGTGACAGACAGAGAGAGAGAGAGAGAATGATTGACACTTGCTGTGTATTTAAAAAACAAGCGCTCAAACAAACGAAAGAGAATGACAGACGCAGAAGGCGATTGTACTGTTTGCGGCCACCGACGATGCCTTGCTCTCCCCTTGTACAGTGCGTCGTGATGGCATGTGTGGACCAGGAGATGACGCAGTGCTCCAAAGGCCTGGTTCTGCTGTCCCTTCTGCGGTCTCCTGCTGCAGACGCTTCTGTGCAGGGAAAGTGCTTCCGAAAAAGGTTTGCAGCTCTATCTCCAGATAGGAGGGTCTGACAAAGACACGGCGGGCATCCTTGGAGTCGGGGAACGATTCTGCATCCGTGGACGCATCACACGACCGTTCTCCAACTACTGCCCCATCCTGCAAAGGTACTCTGAACCATGCCATGTTGGGCACCTGCGGATGCGCCCGGACACGGGCAATGCAATGACAGTAGAACCAGGCCCTCTGCACCTTCCTTTCTCCCATTGGGACCGTTTTGTCCCATCCTTTTTGGTCCCATTCGCCATATCTCCAGAACCGAAGAAGCCATCGGCGTGGGCTCTTCGCCACAGCGTCCGGCACCAACCAAAACCCCCACCTAGACACCAACATCAGCCCTCTACACCTCTTACTTTTTCAGTTATTCCACTTTTGTCCCATCCTCTCCTGGCTTTTTCCCCATAACCCTATCATTTAAGCCTCATCATACCTGCAGTGGGCCACTGGAGGGAGACAAATCACCAAGCACTGAAATTCAAATTTTGCACTGCACACCTCACAGTGTCTGTCTGACTGTGTGTGTGTGTGTGTGTGTGTGTGTGTGTGTGTGTGTGTGTGTGTGTGTGACAGTTAGACAGACAGAGAGACAGAAAGAGAGAGAGAGAGAGAGAGAGAGATACAAATCAAAAAGCACTGAAATTCCAATTTTGCACTGCACACCTCACAGTGTCTGTCTGACTGTGTGTCTGTGTGTGTGTGTATGTGTGTGACAGACAGAGAGAGAGAGAGAGAGAGAGAGAGAGTGAGTGACACTTGCTGTGTATTTAAAAAACAAGCACTCAAACAAACGAAAGAGAATGACAGACGCAGAAGGCGATTGCACTGTTTGTGGCAACCGACGATGCCTTGCTCTCCCCCTGTACAGTGCGTTGTGAAGGCATGTGTGGACCAGGAGATGAGAGGAACAGGAGCCACAGAGCGTCAGCGGCAGACATCCAAGCTGCACAGGGCACACGCGGCGCCACGCAGAATAAATGAAGTTCCTGAGGCGCAGCCCAAGGCCAGCCACCCGTAGCCTCCTCGCCTCCTCCTCCCGGGACCTTTGAGGAGCACCCCCCAGCCACAGGTACTCATTCCAATGTTACACAATGGCCCAGCATCACAGGCCATCTCCTCACATTGAAATCTCTCCTGATTTCTGTTGCTTTTCCCTAATCTCTGAGCCGCTGTGTGTGTGTGTGTGTGTGTGTGTGTGTGTGTGTCTCTCTTTTACACAAAAAGCACATGTGAGTGCAATTGAAACGGCATTAATATGCAATGCACAGGACTTGCCAACTGGGCGCCCTCCTGTGGACCACAGATGCAATTGATTGTCCAAAGCTGTTAATTTCTGCGGCACTAACACCTTCTGACACTTTGTACCGCATTGAGCCAGCAGAGGGAGCCCCTCTTGTCAAATCCCAGTTGCACAGCAGCTGCCCTGCTTCTGTCTGTGTGCTTTGGTGTGGGTGTGTGTGTGTGTGTGTGTGTGTGTCTGTCTGTGTGTCTGTGTGTGTGTGTGTGCGTGACAGACAGACAGAGAGAGAGAGAGAGAGAGAGATACAAATCAAAAAGCACTGAAATTCCAATTTTGCGCTGCACACCTCACAGTGTCTGTCTGACTGTGTGTCGGTCTGTGTGTCTGTGTGTGTGTGTATGTGTGTGACAGACAGAGAGAGAGAGAGAGAGTGAGTGACACTTGCTGTGTATTTAAAAAACAAGCACTCAAACAAACGAAAGAGAATGACAGACGCAGAAGGCGATTGTACTGTTTGCGGCCACCGACGATGCCTTGCTCTCCCCTTGTACAGTGCGTCGTGATGGCATGTGTGGACCAGGAGATGAGAGGAACAGGAGCCACAGAGCGTCAGCGGCAGACATCCAAGCTGCACAGGGCACACGCGGCGCCACGCAGAATAAATGACGTTCCTGAGGCGCAGCCCAAGGCCAGCCACCCGTAGCCTCCTGGCCTCCTCCTCCCGGGACCTTTGAGGAGCACCCCCCAGCCACAGGTACTCATTCCAATGTTACACAATGGCCCAGCATCACAGGCCATCTCCTCACATTGAAATCTCTCCTGATTTCTGTTGCTTTTCCCTCATCTCTGAGCCGCTGAGTGTGTGTGTGTGTGTGTGTGTGTGTGTGTCTGTGTGTGTGTGTGTGCGTGTGTGTGTGTGCGTGTCTCTCTTTTACACAAAAAGCACATGTGAGTGCAATTGAAACGGCATTAATATGCAATGCACAGGACTTGCCAACTGGGCGCCCTCCTGTGGACCACAGATGCAATTGATTGTCCAAAGCTGTTAATTTCTGCGGCACTAACACCTTCTGACACTTTGTACCGCATTGAGCCAGCAGAGGGAGCCCCTCTTGTCAAATCCCAGTTGCACAGCAGCTGCCCTGCTTCTGTCTGTGTGCTTTGGTGTGTGTGAGTGTGTGAGTGTGTGTGTGTGTGTGTGCGTGCGTGTGTGACAGACAGACAGACAGAGAGAGAGAGAGAGAGCGAGAGAGAGAGATACAAATCAAAAAGCACTGAAATTCAAATTTTGCACTGCACACCTCACAGTGTCTGTCTGACTATGTGTCTGTGTGTGTGTCTGTGTGTGTGTCTGTGTGTGTGACAGACAGAGAGAGAGAGAGAGAATGATTGACACTTGCTGTGTATTTAAAAAACAAGCGCTCAAACAAACGAAAGAGAATGACAGACGCAGAAGGCGATTGTACTGTTTGCGGCCACCGACGATGCCTTGCTCTCCCCTTGTACAGTGCGTCGTGATGGCATGTGTGGACCAGGAGATGACGCAGTGCTCCAAAGGCCTGGTTCTGCTGTCCCTTCTGCGGTCTCCTGCTGCAGACGCTTCTGTGCAGGGAAAGTGCTTCCGAAAAAGGTTTGCAGCTCTATCTCCAGATAGGAGGGTCTGACAAAGACACGGCGGGCATCCTTGGAGTCGGGGAACGATTCTGCATCCGTGGACGCATCACACGACCGTTCTCCAACTACTGCCCCATCCTGCAAAGGTACTCTGAACCATGCCATGTTGGGCACCTGCGGATGCGCCCGGACACGGGCAATGCAATGACAGTAGAACCAGGCCCTCTGCACCTTCCTTTCTCCCATTGGGACCGTTTTGTCCCATCCTTTTTGGTCCCATTCGCCATATCTCCAGAACCGAAGAAGCCATCGGCGTGGGCTCTTCGCCACAGCGTCCGGCACCAACCAAAACCCCCACCTAGACACCAACATCAGCCCTCTACACCTCTTACTTTTTCAGTTATTCCACTTTTGTCCCATCCTCTCCTGGCTTTTTCCCCATAACCTATCATTTAAGCCTCATCATACCTGCAGTGGGCCACTGGAGGGAGACAAATCACCAAGCACTGAAATTCAAATTTTGCACTGCACACCTCACAGTGTCTGTCTGACTGTGTGTGTGTGTGTGTGTGTGTGTGTGTGTGTGTGACAGTTAGACAGACAGAGAGACAGAAAGAGAGAGAGAGAGAGAGAGAGAGATACAAATCAAAAAGCACTGAAATTCCAATTTTGCACTGCACACCTCACAGTGTCTGTCTGACTGTGTGTCTGTGTGTGTGTGTATGTGTGTGACAGACAGAGAGAGAGAGAGAGAGAGAGTGAGTGACACTTGCTGTGTATTTAAAAAACAAGCACTCAAACAAACGAAAGAGAATGACAGACGCAGAAGGCGATTGCACTGTTTGTGGCAACCGACGATGCCTTGCTCTCCCCCTGTACAGTGCGTTGTGAAGGCATGTGTGGACCAGGAGATGAGAGGAACAGGAGCCACAGAGCGTCAGCGGCAGACATCCAAGCTGCACAGGGCACACGCGGCGCCACGCAGAATAAATGAAGTTCCTGAGGCGCAGCCCAAGGCCAGCCACCCGTAGCCTCCTCGCCTCCTCCTCCCGGGACCTTTGAGGAGCACCCCCCAGCCACAGGTACTCATTCCAATGTTACACAATGGCCCAGCATCACAGGCCATCTCCTCACATTGAAATCTCTCCTGATTTCTGTTGCTTTTCCCTAATCTCTGAGCCGCTGTGTGTGTGTGTGTGTGTGTGTGTGTCTCTCTTTTACACAAAAAGCACATGTGAGTGCAATTGAAACGGCATTAATATGCAATGCACAGGACTTGCCAACTGGGCGCCCTCCTGTGGACCACAGATGCAATTGATTGTCCAAAGCTGTTAATTTCTGCGGCACTAACACCTTCTGACACTTTGTACCGCATTGAGCCAGCAGAGGGAGCCCCTCTTGTCAAATCCCAGTTGCACAGCAGCTGCCCTGCTTCTGTCTGTGTGCTTTGGTGTGGGTGTGTGTGTGTGTGTGTGTGTGTGTCTGTCTGTGTGTCTGTGTGTGTGTGTGTGCGTGACAGACAGACAGAGAGAGAGAGAGAGAGAGAGATACAAATCAAAAAGCACTGAAATTCCAATTTTGCGCTGCACACCTCACAGTGTCTGTCTGACTGTGTGTCGGTCTGTGTGTCTGTGTGTGTGTGTATGTGTGTGACAGACAGAGAGAGAGAGAGAGAGTGAGTGACACTTGCTGTGTATTTAAAAAACAAGCACTCAAACAAACGAAAGAGAATGACAGACGCAGAAGGCGATTGTACTGTTTGCGGCCACCGACGATGCCTTGCTCTCCCCTTGTACAGTGCGTCGTGATGGCATGTGTGGACCAGGAGATGAGAGGAACAGGAGCCACAGAGCGTCAGCGGCAGACATCCAAGCTGCACAGGGCACACGCGGCGCCACGCAGAATAAATGACGTTCCTGAGGCGCAGCCCAAGGCCAGCCACCCGTAGCCTCCTGGCCTCCTCCTCCCGGGACCTTTGAGGAGCACCCCCCAGCCACAGGTACTCATTCCAATGTTACACAATGGCCCAGCATCACAGGCCATCTCCTCACATTGAAATCTCTCCTGATTTCTGTTGCTTTTCCCTCATCTCTGAGCCGCTGAGTGTGTGTGTGTGTGTGTGTGTGTGTGTGTCTGTGTGTGTGTGTGTGCGTGTGTGTGTGTGCGTGTCTCTCTTTTACACAAAAAGCACATGTGAGTGCAATTGAAACGGCATTAATATGCAATGCACAGGACTTGCCAACTGGGCGCCCTCCTGTGGACCACAGATGCAATTGATTGTCCAAAGCTGTTAATTTCTGCGGCACTAACACCTTCTGACACTTTGTACCGCATTGAGCCAGCAGAGGGAGCCCCTCTTGTCAAATCCCAGTTGCACAGCAGCTGCCCTGCTTCTGTCTGTGTGCTTTGGTGTGTGTGAGTGTGTGTGTGTGTGTGTGCGTGCGTGTGTGACAGACAGACAGACAGAGAGAGAGAGAGAGAGCGAGAGAGAGAGATACAAATCAAAAAGCACTGAAATTCAAATTTTGCACTGCACACCTCACAGTGTCTGTCTGACTATGTGTCTGTGTGTGTGTCTGTGTGTGTGTCTGTGTGTGTGACAGACAGAGAGAGAGAGAGAGAATGATTGACACTTGCTGTGTATTTAAAAAACAAGCACTCAAACAAACGAAAGAGAATGACAGACGCAGAAGGCGATTGTACTGTTTGCGGCCACCGACGATGCCTTGCTCTCCCCTTGTACAGTGCGTCGTGATGGCATGTGTGGACCAGGAGATGACGCAGTGCTCCAAAGGCCTGGTTCTGCTGTCCCTTCTGCGGTCTCCTGCTGCAGACGCTTCTGTGCAGGGAAAGTGCTTCCGAAAAAGGTTTGCAGCTCTATCTCCAGATAGGAGGGTCTGACAAAGACACGGCGGGCATCCTTGGAGTCGGGGAACGATTCTGCATCCGTGGACGCATCACACGACCGTTCTCCAACTACTGCCCCATCCTGCAAAGGTACTCTGAACCATGCCATGTTGGGCACCTGCGGATGCGCCCGGACACGGGCAATGCAATGACAGTAGAACCAGGCCCTCTGCACCTTCCTTTCTCCCATTGGGACCGTTTTGTCCCATCCTTTTTGGTCCCATTCGCCATATCTCCAGAACCGAAGAAGCCATCGGCGTGGGCTCTTCGCCACAGCGTCCGGCACCAACCAAAACCCCCACCTAGACACCAACATCAGCCCTCTACACCTCTTACTTTTTCAGTTATTCCACTTTTGTCCCATCCTCTCCTGGCTTTTTCCCCATAACCTAACCCCCTAACCCTAACCCTAACCCCCTAACCCTAACCCCCCTAACCCTAACCCCTAACCCTAACCCTAACACCCTAACCCTAACCCTAACCCCCTAACCCTAACCCAAGAAAATTTCTAGAGGTCATCCGAGGTCAACCAGCCCCCCCCACATTAATGGAATCAAACTAAACTGGTGTCAATCAACTGTGCTACGTTTGTGCTGTGTTTGTGCTGCTAAAATTGTCGTTTGTGCTGCTATCATTTTAAAGATATTCAAGAAAATTTCTAGAGGTCATCAGAGGTCAACCAGCCCCCCCCACATCACCCAAATCAAACAAAAGTTGATGTCACAGGTTTGTGCTGTGTTTGTGCTGCTAAAATTGTCGTTTGTGTCGCCTCTGTTTTAAAGATATTAATGAAAATGCAAACATCAAAAGGTCAACCAGCCCCCCACATCACCCAAATCAAACAAAAGTTGATGTCACAGGTTTGTGCTGTGTTTGTGCTGCTAAAATTGTCGTTTGTGCCGCTTTCATTTTAAAGATATTACCAAAAGTTTCTAAAGCTCAACCAGCCACTTTCTTTACTGTAAAAAAATTGAGAGATATTAACCAGCATTGGATATTTTTTTCTTATGATCACACTCTTAAACCTAGTAATCAAACTGCTATAACTTATTTAAAAACTAGGTTAAATATAGCATTTAAAATAATTAATGCATTCTGTTGGAGAAAAAACTTTATTTGCTGGTAACAAAATACAAAACTACGAGAACAATGTAGTATATATGTTTCCTGTTAGAAAAGGTAAATACATGGAAGTGTCTGAGCCTCACAAGTCTAATACAATAACTGAAAAATAACAGCTATTTCCACCATCTAACTCACAAACTAGAAAAGGACTTTCTTTCATGAAATCTTGCCATCATTCCTTTGTGTAGAGCACAGCGTGCGGACATACGCTGGTGTTTTCAGATGCTATGGTTACATCCTTTCTTAGGTCATCATACATCTCCCAGATGTACGGGGTCCTGTTACAGAATGTCATATAATGCCCGAGTGTTTCTGATGTTGGGCCCTCCTGAAATGCAATGACTGCTTTCAGTGTGAATTTCTCTCCTTGAAGTAGCAGAGTGGATGGGAATTCAGTAAGCAAAAACCTTTTTGGACTGTGAAAACTGTGCTCCAGAGTTTCTGTAGAGCATTTTCCAAGGTCTGTGTCAATCCATACAAGCTCTCTCAGGGTGAAACTGTGACAAACAGTCCCTGTGCAAAGTTGCTTTCCTGATGAATCTGTTTTAAATGCTGTTGGAGATGCATCAGGACTTTCGATTGGTCTTAGGCATGGCGATGCTGGAAGGTTGAGCCCTTGTTCAACAGCAGACTGAAGGTGAGCTATGCCAGAAGCTGAGAGGACTGACAGATCAATGGAAACAAAAGGTATTTGCCTTGTGTTTGGTGTGTAAAGTTTGCAGTACTGGGAGGAACACTGTCTTGTGAAGTGAACACTTGGATTTTCCGTCATTGTTTTTTGAATTACTGTGGACACATGGCACTGTGCATCAACACGATGAACACCAGTCTTCAACTGAACAGGGCAGAATATTGAGCTCAGCACCTCTGCCCTCAATGAATAGGCATGTTGAGTGACACCCTTTGAAGCAAGGGATTTCACAAGCTGGAATACTTTATTCTCCTCTGAACTATTCAACATGTTTTGAGCAGTACGACTGTCACAGTAAGCGCAGCACAGACTTTGACAGAAGGCATCAAAGGCACAGGTGTTCATGACACAGTGTTGTCCTTTGCCAAGTTTTACTGGTTGTTGATTATTTCCATTTTTTAACAGCCCTAGCTTTACTTTTTTCTTTTTCACAGCTGGATCTGAGTGGAGCCATTCAGGACAAGGGGAGAGGTATGAGGTCAATTTCCTCTTCTTTGGTGGAACTGCAAGGCCTCTCCAGTTTTCCAAAGCTGCTGTTTCTTCAATGTCCATGTCTGTGTCAATTTTGGGCTCCTGAGAGGGGTTATCATCCACTTCCTGCTCCACAAAGGCTTTGTGTGGATCCTGACGCTTCGCTGTACCATCCTGTCTGGCAACCTCTGCTTCTTTTCGTATTTGTTTTGCAGAACAGATCCGCATGTTCCCTTCAATAAAACCAAGATGACGTGCAATGAATTTATCTATCCTTATAGGGAGATTTTCATGCTTGAACAGACCATGTTTAATGTTCTTGAACTCTGCTTCAACATTAGCTGAAGTTGCAGTGAGCTTTTCGCTCTGAAATAGGGGAACCATTACTCCAGTCCAGAGTGGTAGGTATCCTCCCAATCTAATTAGGTGTGGGACGAGCTCAGGTAGATAGTGCATATAGGGTCAGGGTTAAGGTTTGCACTTTGAGAATCAACTTGTGAGAACTGTGACTACTGTTCATGTGCTGCAATAAATGAGAGACCACTGTATATAATAATAAAGTATATAAGTATATAATAATATAATATTCTCTATGACTATTGTCTTCAACCTGTTAACATTTAATATTGTCTTGATAGAGTCAAGTAATCATGCAGCAGAGTCCTCCCCTGTCTCTTCTCCTGGCTCCCCAGACCCTGGTCCCTCAGCTCCTGCTGCTGCACCCACAGGTATGAACATCAAGCACTGATAGCTTTTTACTTGCTTGAATCCCCTTGTGATCACCTTTACTAAATATCTACAACCAATCTGTTCATATCCTGGTTTTTTCAATTTTGAAAATGAAAATCTAGTAGCAGCCTTCTCATTACTTTGTGTTGTTTTGTGCTGTGTTTTACAGGCCCACAGAGGAGGACAGCTCGAAGGCGGGCGAGGGACGGGTCCCAGGACGGTCCATCGGCGGTGGAGCTGGCCATCCTGGGGTCCCTAAAGAGGCCACGCCCGTCTCCAACAGAATATTTTCTCCTCAGCCTTGTTCCTGCTCTGGAGAGCATGCCGCCTCAGACACGAGAATTCGTGAAATTTCACATTCATAAATTAGCTTTTGAAAACAGCACAGCTGTGTTAAATTTGGAAACATTGGACCCTAATGATCAGCAGTTTTCTGATGAGGCAGCAGGCTCTCCAGGGCAGAAACAATGTTCTTATTTTTCTCCTCCTTCTCCCTGAGGCTCTTCCACTCCAAGCTGGGTCCTTTTTATTCCTGTCTCTCTGTAAATACTTAAATTTCATATATTTAATGTTTTTGTTACTGAATTTATATATTTTATCAAATAAACATTTATAATGACAAATGTCTCTGTTCTACTACACAGCAAATATTGGCACCCGACTTGACACAAGTAGAATTTATTTCATATTATACTAATAATAAAACATACTAATACAGTGGGATGCAAAAGTTTGGGCAACATTGTGAAAAGTAATTATTTTCCTGTACAAATCGTTGGTTGTCACAATAGAAATTGTCAGTTAAATACATCATACAGGAGACACACACGGTGATATTTGAGAAGTGAAATGCAGTTCACTGGATTTACAGAAAGTGTGCAATAACTGTTTAAACTAAATCAAGCAGATGCATAAATTGGCAACACAAAAAAAGAGAAATAAAATAAATATTTAGTGTATATCAATGTGTGTGTCTCCTATATGATATATGTAAGTGACATTTTTTACTGTAACAGCGATTCATACAGGAAAATAATGACTATTAATAAGGTTGCCCAAACTTTTGCACCACACTGTATATAGGAACATAGTGAAGACAAGTTACTTAAGAGAGTAAAAAGAGGTTAGTTTATTTTGGAGTAGAGCTCCATTTATTAAGAAAAATTTAAAAAGACAGGAACACTCTTTAGAGGTTTGTGGGTGGCTCTTAAAAGAGCCGTTGTGGGGAAGTCACTCGGACTTCAAACAGGCTACTCCTTTGGTTGCCAAGACACAGCTCCCTCCGCCGAGAAGTGGGCCATGAACTCCTCCCTCACCAGGACAGCCTCTCTGGAGGAGTTGTTTGCTGCCATACGTCCCAGGCCTTGCAACGGCTCCACCACAGCAGGTGCCACACCCCTCACAGCAGGCGCCCCTCTCTCGTCCACACAGCGCAGAAAATTGTGGAGAACACAAGTTGCCTTCACACACTTCTCCGCAATTTCAGGACGGAGCTCCACGGCGCGCCGATACAACCTCCACTGTGAGGAGAGGATACCGAAGGCACCCTCCACTATCATCCTGGCCCTGGAAAGGCGATAGTTAAAGATCCTCTTCTCTAAAGGGAGGAGGCGTCCAGGGAAAGGCCTCATGAGCTCACGCCGCAGAGGGAACGCTTCATCAGCCACAAAGACATGGGGCTGGGCTCCACGGTGTTCTCCACCAGGTAGAGGCTGGTCAGGAGGCAGATGGAGAGTCCCAGCCCGAAGAGCCTGACCAAAGGTGGAGTTGGCCAGAATACCACCGTCGCTGGTCCTCCCGTACCCCCCAACATCAATGACGCGGAAGCGATGCTCTGCATCCACAACCGCAAGGAGAACAATGGAAAAAGTTCCCTTGTAGCTGTGGAACATGGATCCTGAGTTGGGGGGTGCCTTCGTCTGGACGTGCTTCCCATCCAGAGCTCCACAGCAGAGAGGGAAGTTCCAGCGCTCCTGGAATCCCTCTGCGATGGACCGCCAGTCTTCAGTTGAAGGCACAGCCATGAAATCGTCCACTAGACAGTCCCAGATGGCCGTCGCTACCTGGGGGATGATCTGGCTCACCGTGGACACACCGACTCGAAAACTGAACGCGATGGTCCTGAAGGAGTCCCCGGTGGCAAGGAACCTGGACAAAATTGTTTAAAATGAGTATTATGTGTACTGCAGTTACAAAATACATTATTGAAATTACAAAATTACAAAACATAAATCTTACATAAAACATTTTGTAATTATAAGGATAATTACATGATATATATTAGATATAATCTAAAGCAGTCTGCGGTGATTATATACAAATATTCAACTATCCCAGAATTAAACCAGGTCTAAATAAAAAGGAGTGAGTGTCACTACAAAGATTAACTCAGTGGTCCTAATGCTACAGTTTGATATCAGCAAACACCGAGCGCATACATTGATAGGACACCACAGCCATGCTATCATTGCAAACACTGATAACAGCATAAATCGAATTAAATCGGGACTTGATGAGAGCTTCTGAGCATCACTAGAAATATTATAAACAGTCGTCTCCGTACCACAGTTTGCTCTCAGTAAACACCGAGAGCATTCACTGTTAGCATAGCACATCCATGTTAGCAGTGTATAGATGGATGGTTTAGCATATATTAGCACAGGTATCAATAAAGGACTACCGTATTAAATACTTTTACTAACCTCAGGCAGACGGACAGGCGCTCTGCAGGTGGGATTGAGCGCCTGTAATTGGCGTCTAGGCGGGCGATTCTGGGACCGACGCAGGAAAGCAGGTCCTCAAACTGGCCGAGTGAGAGACGGTGATAACGCTGGAATCGGCCGTCATCCAGGCGCAGCTCCTGGAGCAAATGGTGAAACTCACCAAACTGCTCACGCCTCTGGAGGACCTGATGGACCCAGGTACGGCGAGGACGTCTTTTACGCCGCTGCTCCGCTCTCCACAGTGCATAGAGAAGGGAGACTCTCTCTTCAAGCGCTAGCTCGACAGCTGCCATCTTGCAAAGATACCGTCTGGCACAACTTCCTCCCACATTTCCGGTTCACGCGCGTCAAATATGGATTTTTCTTGGACACGCGTTGAGGTGCGAATGTGCACGCGTCAAATTAGGGGCGTTTGGGGCGTTTTGTTCGCGTCCATCGCGTTCGGTGTGAACACACCGTAAGGTGATTACTGGACGGGTGTCAGTGTTGACTGTAAGCTGGGCGGATCCAGGCCCACTGCCCGGGACACAAATGGGATTTGTCTCTCATGCAGAACATCAGACGCGGCTTTTTAGGCAACGGCAGCAGGGAAGGCATTACAAAAATGCCTGCTTCTGCTCACCTTGGAGGACTAATGGGCAGTTTGGCCCACCAGCGATGCAGTCATTAGCTCCGGCAGCCACTCTGGAACACAAATACAGGCTGAAAGCCACTCGACAGCACAGAAATCACACCAAAATAACCCGGCCGAGGCAGCGCTGCACATCTTTCTCCTTGTGGCTGCTTCACAGGCTTGTTATGAACCAAATACCAGGTGTCAAAATGCACTTGTCAAGAGAAACGACAGCAAACATCACAAATGACAGCACTTAGAAGAGAACAAATGAGACATCTCCTCCCGAGTGCGATATTTCGGGTGAAATGTGGGTTTCTTTCCCCAAAGCTTTCGTGAGCTGGGGGTGAAAAAAAAGTTTCTTTATCTATAAAGACATCTGACAAATCTGCAGTTTTCTACATGTTCTGACCCAAACTGTCACACTGACCCATTTCTCCTGCTTCTCCCATCATTTTACGGGTTCTTGTTCCCTGACATGTCCCACCCACTAACAGGTGCCAGGATGCAGATCAGTGTCATTCACTCCACCTGTCAGCGTGTTAAGGCTGATCGGTGTATCGCTCTCTGATTTTGCATTCCCAGCCTCGCTCTTTGTGTCTTGAGCTTTTGTACGTTCTCCTCATTAACCTGCATTAAATGCTCACTTTGAGCTCGATTCCTGCTGCCTGAGTCAGCGACACAGCTAACTCTGACACTCATAAACACATGAAACACAAATATGGACTCTAACCGGTCACGTGACTGATGTAATGTTCGCTGATCCCAGAGCTGTGTAGGAGAGCTGATGTGAGTGAAGCTGATATGTAAATGTGTCAGACTGCTCCAATAAAAGCCTTTCATGCTGTTCCAGCTGTGGCAGCCCAACCCTGCACGCTGCATGTACCGAACCAGTTCTTTTCCTTTGTTTTTTGGCATATTTCTCCTGTTCCAGGTGTGCATGTTCATATCAGACATGACCAAAGCTTCAGATGATGAGCTCAGTGTCTGTACAGTGAGCCAAAAGCTGCAGACTGCTGTAAAAACTCTATTTATCACCGTTTTTTCACCCTTTTATCTGAAGTATGTTCTGATTGGGGATTTCCTTAAGTGCTCTGATGTAAGGGAGGCATCCTCCATCAGTCTGCTCGGGGTACTGGAGGGTGGGGCACGTGTTGAGAGACAGGGGTGGTTTTCAGAAATCTGCATATCACAGCTGACCTGCAGCATGTGTAAATGCAGAATGCGTGAGGAGTCGGTGCATTCAGGAAGCTAATGCTGCTGCGCCACATGCATTCATTAAAGACAAAGGAAGGAATCTGAGTCTCAGCCAGCTGTGAACAACAAACAGAGATTCTGCAAAATCCCAGATTATGATATAAGAAGAGAGTCTGTGGAGGAGATGGAAGGAGTACTGAGCAGCTCATGAATAGCAAATGAGAGTGAGAGGAGGACGGGCGGAGGAGTAATAATGATGAAGAGAGGGCAGCTATGACGAGTGGGACGGCGGTTGGTCCTGGTGACATACACGTGGAGGTGTGGAGATGTCCAGGAGAGGGGGCGGTGGACTTTAACCAGACTGGTAACGATGATTTTGGAGAGTTGGAGGATGATGAGGAAAGCAGGTGCACTGATACTGATGGCACGATTACGTGTGTGGTAGGAGAGACAGGTGGGTTGAAGGTGGGAGTACATCAGGGATCTGCTCTGAGCTCCTTCTTGTTTGCAGCGCTGACAGATGAGGTCGAGAAAGAGGAGCAGGTGGAGGAGAGCCTGGAGAGGTGGAGGTATGCTGGGGAGAGAAGAGGAATGAAAGTCCGTAAAAGGAAAACGGACCATGCGTGAATGAGAGGTGGAGAGGTGCAACACAGAGATAGTGTCGCTGCAGGAGTTTAATACCTGGAGTCAACCATCCAGATAGAGATGAAGAAGTGAGTGCAGGCAGGGTGGAGCGGGTGGAGATGAGTGTCAGGGCTGATTTGTAACAGAAGGAGAGCAGCAGGAGAGAAAGGGGAGGTTTCAGGATGGTGGTGAGAGCTGCTGTGATGAGTGGAGATCAGATTTAAAGGGAGAAGCAGAAGCTGCTCAGTGACTCCACGTGTTGTAAAATAAACACTGTAAAAACACCACCCCACTCTGAGTCTGCGTTGGTGTGTTGGTATCTGAGTCGAACCAGGGCTCGGTGTGTCCACACTTCTGTGAAGGCGTGAAGCTTCTGGGCTCTTTGTGTGTTTCGTACTGATCTCAGAAATGTGACTGCCTGCACAATAATCCTCGAACCTTCAAACGTCATTAAGAGAAGGTGGGAGACACGGTTCAACAGTCGCAAGGACGCCCCACAGACTGTCACTAATCAAACGGGAACAAAAGATGTTTTATTAGCTTTAAAAAATGTTTATTCTTCTTAGGAAACGACCAAGAAAACATGATTTAATTGGCTGAGTTATTTGAACAGCTGTGAAAGGTCAACATTTCCTTTGGGGAAATAAAATGTCAAAAGATTGAAAGCGGCAGCTGCTGAAGAAGACGTCTTTAAACCTTAAACTGAACCTCAGAGCTGAGTTCACAGCGTAAATACCAGAATCAGCACAGAGACGTAAAGTAGTTCAAAACGTCTTTTTCTAAGAAGACATTTGTGACCCAGATTTTATGCAAACGAGCTCCTCCAGCAGCGAATAATCTGAACCTGCAGCAGGCCGATCAGACTGAAGACGTCCACAGACGGTGTGAACAAACGATGTTCATAATAAAGATCTGTAATAATATGCAGGCTAATAGAGACTACTGTAAACCTGAAAGAGTTGATACAAACAATCCAGCTATGAACTGGTGACTTTTTTAATCTCTTCTACGAGATTACATTAAAAATAATCCCACAGAAAAAATAAGTTGACAGATAAGCGAACACTGCTACCACAGTGGCCCGGCAGCTCGTTTCACTCAGATTTTATCTGACATGAATCATGAAAACCTGATAACACAGCCCCATTTAATCTCCACTGGACCAGTAAAACTTCTGCCTAATAACCCAGTAAAAAAGAAAACACCCTTACTCTGAGTGGATAAAAGTTTAACTGCATATTTAATCCTTGAGATGTCTGATAAGAAAAAAGATTGCAGCGACACTCGAGACGGGGACAGGGTTTAACAACAGCCGAGCCGTTTATTAGGCTGGGGGAAGGTACAAACAAAGACAGGTACTAAAGCTAAACTGAACTAGAACGAAACTGGGAGAAAATAGATACTAAACTCACGGGACAAAGAACATGAAAAAGACCTGAACACAGGAAACCAGGAAACACGTACGCTGGGAAACAAACACAACAGAAGACCCGACAACGACTGACAGAAAACTCCCACACTAAATCCACAGAGAGGAGACGAGGGGAGCGGAAACACAGCTGACTCAAATGAATGTGACTAAACACAACCCACAAGCATCGCAGAAAATCTACTGTTTCTTATTGTGTGAACAAACCCAGGAAAACTCTGCTGCACTGTACTGTGACACGTGGCTGAGCGTGGATGGTGTCAGTAAGAGGAACATAAATCTGATGAAGATACAGTGAGAGGTCCAGCTTTGCGCCCTTCTCCTTTGAAATGTTCCCAAAGACTCGCGGTGGCCCAGACTGGACCCTTTGACGGCCTGGTTCTGGCCCGCGGGTTGCATGTTTGACACACCCACCCGTGGAAATGTTAATGCACAGGTGCAAAATTCTTCTTCTTCCTTTTTCCTCCCTTACACCTGGACTGCACGAGGATCACCTCACACTGATTCTCCCTCAGCAAACAGCAGGACGCCGCACGCACAGAATCAAACTTCTTATTTAATCTGCAGATTAAAGTTCTGTTTTTGATTCACTCCAAAGAGATAAAATGTGACAGAAGCAAAATCTGATCACAGCATTTGTTGTTAAACATTTATTCTAATCAAATCAACTTCTTATTCACAGTCAGACTTTTATCAGTTTTAACCTGCGGCTGTCAAAGAAAAATCTCACGTTCTGTTTGAAAAACGCATCTTTGAAATGTCTGCATGTGCATCAAGATGCAGTTTAAAGCTGGAGAGCTGGTTTTAGTCCACAGGTTACAATTCTTTATCCAGGTAAGTGTCCTCACAGCCATAGACAACCTGTGTGTGTGCGTGTGTGTGTGCGCGCGCCTACCGTGGATGAAGCTGCACAGCGTCAGGATGAGCGGGGTGAAGACGCGAGCGTCCATCATCAGCAGCGAGTCTCAGAGAAGCTGAGCGGAGTTCCTCCTGAACCGACGGCAAACACGGAGAGAACGAGAATCAACAGAGGGTTCGCTCTGAGAGGAGACGGGGTTGCTCCTCCTCCCAAAAAGCATCCAAAGGAGTAGATTCAGCAGCCGGAGACACCGAGGAGAGAGAGAGAGGTCTGTGAGTGTGTGTGTGCGCACATGTGAGGACAGAAACGTAGGAACAATCATAAAACTGAGCTTTACAGAACAACACACCTTCATCCACTGCTGGATGTTTAAGAGTTTGTAGTTTGTTTGTTTTTTCTTTTTGTTATCTGGGATCTGTATGATGTCATCGATTGGAGATACAGTTGTGGCCAGAGGTTTCCTTCCCCTCATCTCAGGCATGCATGCTGGTAATGTTGGGCTTTTAATCATGTCTTTGCACTGTTGTTTTCCCAGGGTGGATGCAGGCTCAGATATATCGTTCATATTTGTAGAAATGTCTCTGAGCAGGCTGCACCTCGAGCACAGTGTTGTTGGCAGCTATGAACATGAACTCAGGCTGATATCTGACTGCTCCTCTTGGCAAAACTGGTGGACTTCATTTAAATTGCTTGGTTTCCTGGGATGGACCACATTCAAAGACATTCTGAAGCTGCGTCGTCCACACCAAAATCAGTTCTGATGTGTGTTTGGACTTTTGCTAATCCACACAAAAGCATCACACGGCTTCATCTACACTCACTCAAATCTTTTAATAACGATTAATTTGTGTGACAGCACTCGTTGGATTGACTCCGAACAAAGTCCAACCAACTCAGTGAAGGAGAAGTGCAGATTTACACAACTACAGGTTATTCTGATGTCACGTCCCTTTGCCGAGGTCTGGAAGAAGTCCAGCCCTGTCACTGTGAAATGAGAGGAAAGTAGTTATGATGTTCAGGAACCAACCAGGATCAAGCTCGCCATGAACAGGAAACTGCAGGAACACCAGAGACAAGATGCATGTTTGGAGGAGTAAAGGTGAAGCTTTCAAACCTAAAAACACCAACTGTCATGCTCCGTTTGCTGTCAGGGAGTGGACATTCCACTCAGTGATGGAACAATGAGGGACGATGGCTACCTCCGAGTCGTTCTCCTCAAATCAGCACATAATAAATAACATTCAGTGTTGTGGCTGAACAGTGCAGCAACACCTCCCAGCCGTGATCTGGACTCTTCATCGCTCAGCTTTCACACCTCACTGAAACCAAGTCTCAGGGACTGACAGCCTGAGGTCACCTGCAGAGTCCATTCACACTTCTGACTGCAGCGCCATCACAGACACGAAAACTGAGAGACGTGCTTAAAGCGACGCCTGGAGGAACAAAGTCACAGCCAAGTTCAAATATGTTGCAGAAAAGAACACGCTTTCCTTTATTTCCTGTCATAGATCTCCTGTTCCTGTGGACGATGTTCAGCTTAAATATCGTGAAAGTTTAAAATAAGTGCATCAGGGTACGTACAAGTACTCAAAGTCAGAACCAAAGCTGCAGACCCTCACTTTCTCACAGTTTCTCTCTTTTGGATCTGTATGATGTCATAAAGAGCCTGGTCCTTTCAGGTACTGGTGTTCAAATCTTGACCTAAAAGGGGAGGAGCTAAAATTATGGATGTGATTCAAACAGCCCGCGGTGGCTGACGACCGTGCTGTAAATAAAGATTATTATTGCGGCTGTGTGCAGGGAACTTGGGATCTCGTTGCCTTGGAAATGGTTCCCTCAAAGACTCGTCTGCAACCACTCACAGTCAGCTGCAGCTTTGGCAACAACACACCCGTCTGCTTTCAGCTTTATATGAAATCTGTTTGTGATAATACAGTAATTATCTGTGATAAATAAGCAAACAATCTCAAATCTGTTGTTGTCCTTATATACGGAAATTCACATTAACTGCTCAGACCTAGATTAGAAATCTGCTTTTAAATAGGAAAATCACTAGAAACCAGCTGCCAACCAGTTCAGCCTCTGTTGCAAAGACAGGTTCTGCACACATCTGTGCAGACTGACTCCCACAAAGGTGACATCCACAGGTTGGGGGTGCTGCATGCTGAACTTCTGAACAACCGTCTCCGCCAGTAAAATAAATTCAATGCAATGATTTTTACTTCTCATCTAGTCTAACTGAACTGTAACCTTTGACAGTGGGAGGATGTTAAGATCTTCCATGAGGACTGACGGTGGTGCGGGAGCATCAACTACATCCTGCCAGCTTCTCACATGTAAGCACAAGGTGTCCTTTGTCTGCACTGCATGGCATTAAAGATTACACTCATCACACATGGACACGTGTGAAGGACCTCATCGTGCTCAAACATATTTAAACCCTGAGTTTTACAGCCAGCATCTAGTGGCTGTTAGTGGTACTGCACTGAGAGACGTCGTCCTCGGACACATGACGGAGGCCAAAGCCTCGTCACCGTTTCGTGTTTGTTTCCTTCTCCGTCTACATGCCTACGAGTCATTTCCTGTGATGACATCGTGTCCAGATGTTTTTCCTGGTGCGTCTGATGAGCGACAAACTCAGACTGCAGCTCTGACATGAAGGCTGTGACTGCGGACAACAGAAATACTCTGTGTGTGATATGTACTGATGGCAGCATTGAAAACGAGCTCTGATGTTCAGTTTCATACTTTTGCCTTTTATTAAAACTCATTTTAAATTTCAGCATGTCAACATTTTATTTACTGTCATGGAAACTCTGAATAAAGAGTCGAGTCCCCAGCGTGAAGGCGTTTCTCCGCTCAGCTGAGCGTGATACAAACTCCTGATTAATTTCCTAATGAGGGCTGAATAATTAGCTCGCTTTCTTAATGACTCTCTCCATTAAAGACAGCGGCTGGCACAGAGAGAAGAGCGACGTCTGCCAAACTAAAGCCAAACTGTGGCCAGGATGATTATCCTGAGTCTGTTTGAGAGTTTAGTCACTGCAGCTTCAGCCGAGGGTGTTGCCCTGACAGATCCATCGCTGCTGTCACACAACAACGAGGAGCTTTACACATGGAGACAAAGACTTAGTCATGGAGTTCCTCAGGGCTCTGTGATGGGACTGATACTTTTTATTATACATGTTTGCCCCCCCAATACTATAATTCATTATTATCAGGATGTCATTCATTGGATCCCTGTTAAATCCAGAATTCAAAATCCTGCCCCTCACATACAAGGTCTTAAATAATCAGGCCCCATCTTATCTTAATGACCTTGTAGCACCATATCACCCTATTAGAGCACTTTGCTCTCACACTGCAGGCTTACTTGTTGTTCCTAGAGTATTTAAAAGTAGAATGGGAGGCAGAGCCTTCAGTTTTCGTTCCCTTTAACACCAGCTTCGTGTTGTAATCTTTGTTTTGATCCCCGTGTCGGATGCTTCACTCGGTGCAGAGGTGACTCTCCTGTCAGTAATGAACTTCTCTGCTGCTGTTTCTGAACTTTAAATAAAAGAAACCCATTCCTCTTTAAATAGTCACCCAGCTGGGCACAGACTGTGAAGATATGAAAGTTTATCATTGGTCTAGGTAAATCCCCTGGACCAGGTACCAGCCTTATAAGCTGTATGCAGCCAGTTAACAGTAAGACACTGAAACACTGATTATTGGTAATATTTCTGGTAATATTTGAGTTTTGCGCAGATGTTTTTAATCCCAGCATCCTCAGCTCAGCAGGCTCGGTGCACTTATTACCAGCTCTGCCTACAGCAGAGATGAGCACAAATGCTGTAACACAGGGGTGCTCACACTTTTTCCGCATGTGAGCTACTTATAAAATGACCAAGTCAAAATGATCTACCCACTACAAAAATCCAAAACATATACTTATTTATAAATATATTGAGGATTCTTTATATCTACAATGTATATACATGCATAACCGCAATATCCAATATTTCACAACACAATTAACAATGTAAATTTTTTGTCATTACCTGAGTTTACTCTGATGACTTGCACTGAATTGAATCAGCCAGGGATGCATAGTCCGGACAGTAGCTGCTGACGGCCAGCCTCAAACACACTTCCAAATGTTCATCAGTCATGGTGGAACGGTACTTGGACTTAATGATCTTCATGTGGGAAAATGATGACTCACATAAATAAGTGGAGCCGAATAATGCAGTCAAAGAGGCAGCACATTTCCTCATGTTGGGGTACTTTACTTCTGTGAGTAAGTTCCAGAACTGTCCATGATCTCTGGACTTCAGCTCAATGTCGGCTTGTAGTGTCAAAATCTCATCTTCCACTCCAGAAGAGTTCAGGTGAAATAGTTTTGCAATTTTTGATGCGAGTGAATCGACCTCAGCATCTTCCCGAAAAGGATAGCACATGAAGGTAGCGACTGGCTCGAGCAAAGAAAAGTCTTGAAAGCGTTTGTCAAACTCTGACAGACAATTGTCAATCTGCTCTGTGTAGCGTGCACTGTCAAGTTGCAAACAGGCCATCCCTTGCATCTCCAGCTCTGACGCCAGGTTTTGAAAGTTTATCAAATCATGGCGCTGCAGCTTTAAAGAGAGATGTTGCATCTTTCGTTTGAAAGCATTAACTGAGCTGATCATGTTGATCACTGTTTTGTCTTTTCCTTGCAGCTGTAGATTAAGGTCATTCAACATGTTTGTCAGATCGGTTAAAAATGCCAAGTCTAACAGCCACTGACCGTCATTAAGTTGCATGTATTCTGCTTGTCCAGCTACACGGAAAAACTCCTTAATCTCCGGACAGAGCTCTCGAAATCTTTGCAGGAATTTCCCTCGACTAAGCCACCTCACGTCAGTGTGTAGCAACAACTCAGAGTGGTCGCAGTCAGCCTTCTCCAGATGTGCACGAAATAACCGTCTTTGAAGAGATCTGGCGCGAATAGAACAGGCGATCTTCGTTGCAACATTCATGATCTCCTTCATGTTGAGCATTTTAGCGCATAACGCTTGTTGGTGGATTATGCAATGGTAATTTAGGAAGTCCGGGAAAGCATCGTCCTGCCTGCACTTGGCAATAAATCCATTCAAGCGGCCAACCATTGCGGGTGCTCCATCTGTGGTAATAGACACCAATTTGTACACTGGGAGCTGGGTTTTCTCGATAAAGTTTTTGAACGACTGAAATATGTCCTCTCCTCGCGTCTGTTCTTTCATGGGCAGGACTGTTAACAGCTCTTCTTTTGCAGTGATATCAGTAAACACCATACGAATGAAAATGCACACCTGGGCTGTGTCACTCACGTCCGTAGATTCGTCCAACTGCAGTGAGAAACACTGGCAATCTCCGATGTCCTTCCAAAGTTGCTGGGTTAAATCCTCCGCCATGGCTTCACAGCGCCGTGTAACTGTACTTCTTGACAGCTGGAGAGCTTTGATCGAAGATGTTATTTCTGCCTTATTTTTAAAGTCTCGGAACAATGAGTCAGAGGCATTCGTTGAAGCAGCTTTTACCATCTCTCCATCTTGAAAAGACTTCTTGTTTTTAACGATGATGTGACTCACCCGGAACGATGCTTCGGTGGCGGCTTTCGCTTTTGAAGTTTGTTGTGTGAAAAATGACTGCTGTCCGGACAACTGGGATTTTAGTTTATTCACCTTTTTCTTTCTTAGCTCGCTTTTCGGCGGGAATGTAGTGTCGTATTTTCCGTGAACAGTTCGAAAATGCCGCTCCACATTTCCCTTCTTTGGCATTGCGATGGTAGCCTGGCAGATGAGGCAAACGCACTTCGAAAATGACATCGTGAAAAAAAAGTCCTCCTCCCATTCCGTATGAAAGTGATACGTTTTTGTCTTCTTACTTGGTCCAGCTCCCTCACTCATTTTTAACCCTTTCTTAGGTTTAAGAGAAAAAACCGAGAGCTAAAAATTGGAGTTAAAACTGACAAGCTAGTCAGCGAGTTACTACACTTCGCGCCGCTGTTTGCGCATGCGCAGCGACCTAAGCGTCAGAAAAAATCTGATGTCATCTGACTGGCTTCCCTGTATCAATCAAGTGACGGGATGGATGATAGGCTGGCATCTATTTTTTTAATGCCATGCGATCTACCAATACTACCTTTGCGATCGACTGGTCGATCGCGATCGACGTATTGAGCACCCCTGCTGTAACACATTCAAAGGTGATCATTACACAGGCCTGGACTGCCACCTAGTGGAGGAAGAGAGAACTGCCTCTCATGACCGTTTGCGAGGAGCTGCAGGCAAAAACATCCTGAAATTTCAGGCTGTTTTACTCCCGTGGAGTCAGCTGGGTTCCAGACTTTTTTCATGTCACACTTATTTAACATCCCTGTGACTCTGAGCCTTACTCCACCTGGCCTCACCTGTGCACCACCTCTATTTTCTATTCCTCTACAGAGACATGGTATGCAGTGGGAACTGTGAGATGTAATGCATGTCTCCTTTTTGAAGTTATTCACTCAGTTTCCAGAACTGAAAAATGAAGCCAATGCTAAAGTGCTAGAAACTGCAGTTCCACTCATGTCCACTAGGGGCTCCAGCAGCGAGCCAGTCCCCTGGTCGAGACTTTACAGCTCTGGTCTCTGTGGGTAGCTCAGTTTGTATGTTTTTGGGGCGGGGGTTACCTCCGATGGGTGCTCTTTTTCGCTTTTGTTGCACTCGCCTTGCGTGCTGGTCCGAGTCTGACCTCTGCAGTCCAAGCCTGACGTCTTCGTTTAGTAATATCGGATACAGGAGATCCCTCCCGTTGCCTCCAGGAGGGGAAACGATGAAAAGAGAGCCCATTTTCCAGCTTCTTGCCTTCCCTATCGTGTGATCTAACGTTGCAACCGACAACACAGTACCCCCTCCCGTGACATCACGCTCCAAAGCCCTATAATGACCTCTCTTGGCTTAATGTATGATGGTGGATAAATGAAACGTACAAGGAAAATTTGACTATATTACAAAAGGACATCCATCTTGGTAACATCAATGACCGGAGCATAACTTGTCAACTAGTCCGAAAATAAGTTATACAGTAGCAGTCAAAGACACCTTCTCATGTGTCACATTTCTATTCATTCAAAACACTTATGCATAGCTGTGTTTTATACAGCTCTTACAGAATTCAGTACAGGCTCATGTGAGTATTTACTGTACGGCTCAGCTCTACTGAATTTCTGAGTTTCTAGAGCAGACACAGAGCTCATGTCAAAACAGGCTTCAGGCGCGATATTAGGCTACGTTCACACTGCAGGTCTTAATGCTCAATTCCGATTTTTTGATCAAATCCGATTTTTTTGTCTGCTTGTTCACACTACAAATAAAATGCGACAGCACACGCGCTCTAGTGTGAACGCTCTGTTTAGGCCCAGACCAAACAATATTGTTTGACTGATAGCCCTTAATATAAAGACTTCGGACTTTACGTTTCCCAATTTTTGCTTGAAGTTATTTTGTTATTTACATAATAATGTAGATAACCTAATAATTATCCTTATTGCTGTTTTAAAGGAGCGGTGCTTCAAAGGATAGCTGCAGATTGCTGTCAGAATCCGCAGATTATACAGAACAAATAAAATGTTCACGTTTCTCCAACGTTGTCTTCCCAGCAGTTTCACTGACATCTACACTGGATGGCCAGGAAGCGTTCGCGATGTCTTCTCGGGCGCTGATAATTGGCGTCTGTCTTGTGTCAGTGACGTAAAAGACGGATTTAATGCGACATGACCATCAAACAGCAGTCGCTTTCTAAAACATCGGATATGTGTCGGATTCAGGACCACATACGAAAGTGACCCAGATCGGATTTGAAAATATCGGATTTGTGCCGTTCACACTGTCACACCATGATCGGATATGGGTCGCATAGGGTCAAAAAAGTCGGATTTGATGCGCTTTCGCCTGCAGTGTGAACGTAGCCTAAGTGACTTTAACAATATTATCAATTTTAATATCGGTCTAGTGACATTACGTTATGTACGCAGCACGCAATAGATCCACATATTTTAGAAGCCAAAGGTTCAAATTAGTTGGGAGCACCTTCACTTAATTATAACAGTGGTTTTGTTAGGAAAACAGTTCTGTATACCGGATACTAAATTGCGTTACGGCTAACGTATCTAACATAGCTAACCGTTATTGTTAGCACAACATTAATAGCAAGCTGCAATGACGAGTAACAAAAACAAAGAGTAAAAAGGTTTTAATGAAAATGTTTTACCTTTTCCAACAGTCCCAGAATCCAGAGCTTCAAAGACCAGCAGGTACTGAAGACTTTATCCGCTTCACTGTCACCGTCCGTGAGAAAGAGTTTTTTCCCCCCTTAGAAAGGTCAAGGCCCGCAGCTCGCGCAATCTGTCTGCGCATGCGCATCCCAACGATTGACCCCCCCTCCCCTCTGTTTCGGGAGGTTGCCATAGTTTGACGTGTTCTAACGTCACTCTCTCTCTCTCTCTCTCCCCCTGTCATTTATTTGGCTCGAAACACATTAACAAATTGCTCAGTGATGAACAAGTACTCAGATCATTTACCTAAGCAGTGTGCTTTGTCAAAACGAAGTGTGTGTTCATTACACTGACATTCTGTTGTGCAATTGTTATTTACTTGTATTTTATAATTTGACTTTACATACTGCTGGGTGGTTTGTAAAGTTTACAATAACTAGTATTATCATTATGCTATATTTTCTAATATATACAATAACCTCAAAAGTAATGCCTTGAAGCAGAAAATAGTAATACTTTATTAAAATTTAAAACTAAAGTAGAGTATTTGAATGTGTGCATTGTGTCTACTGTTTGTTAACTCATCACATTCATAAACTTCTTAATGATAAACTCCATAGTCCATATAAATTCCATATTATTTACCACATTATTTGTGATCAATGGGTTTGCGGGGTTAGGGGTGTTGGGGGTAGGGTCTTTAGGCTTTGGCCCCCACCCCTGCCACCAGTATATTTTTAAGCAAGTATTTCTAACTTTTATTTGAATATTCAGTTTCCTATCATCTGCTCTTAAAGGGTAACCCGCCCTCCCCCTTCGCACACACATGCACACAAACAAAACACACAGTATAATTCACAGCCTCATTATAGTGAATAAATATTTATGCCATTTTACACCATCAAACTTAGCTAAGGATGAAGAACCTTTTGTTCTTTAAAGAACCATTTGTAATACCTAAAGAACCATCTACAAAATAAAAAGGTTCTTTGGCGTATGATGGTTCTTTAAAGAACCACGAAGACATCTGAAGAACCATTTAAGAACCATAATTTTTCTGAGAGTAGGCTATAAATGTGCTTCTATAAAGTGCTGCAGGAATAAAACTGAAAACCCTGAAATAGGTTTGCATGTTGCAGCATGCAGGCTCTGTGGGGCTGCGGTGACACACTCAGACGGTAACATGTTTGAAGAGGTCTCTCCTCAGAGGGCAAAGAAGGTCATGATACCAGCTGTCAGCTGACATTTTCATTCAGAGGTGATGCAAGAAACTATTGAAAGTACAAATGTAAAACTATTCACCATCTTGTATAAAAACACTTCCCTATATATGTAACTTAAGCTTTGAAACATTTGGAGCTGTAGCAAAAACACAGACTTTGGAAACAGATCTTTGCTTCAGTCTTCAAGGCAATAACGTCACAACAGCTTCACCTACAACCATTCACCTGTGCTATAGCTCCACCTACTGGACTTATTGGAGCAGACACATTAAAAATAAATCAATAAGAAATCATCCCTACCTTGACTGTGATGGCGATGGGCGTCCTCTGACAGCGTGTTGTGCCCCAGGTAGAATCGGCCTCGTTTCACAATAATATTAGTTCTGCTTTTCTCTTCACGAGAGGAGCAGAGTGGACACGAGCGTGACGGGCGTCGCGTTCATGTCATCTGTTGTTTTTAAATGTGCTATGGAAAATAACTTTTGAATTGAATTGAATGTTTGTCCATAAAGCACCACAGCACGTTTGGACGAAACGAAACACGTCAGACCAGCTGTCAGCACCGTGGTGGACGGATGATGATCTGGGCCCCGTGCAGTGACTCAGTAAACCATGAACTCCTCTGTATACAAATGTATTCTAGAGTCAGATGTGAGGCCATCAGCCACAGGACAATGATACCAAGAAGAGTGCCAAATCTCCAAAAGAAAGGCTGAAAAAGAAATGTGGTGCAATGCTCCAGTCAGTCCAGACCTCAGCCTGACTGAGAAGCTGTGGTGGGACCTTCAGAGAACGGTGCTGAAACCGACTGAAGAGTTGAGTCTCAATGATGAGACTAATAACATCTACAGGGCGCACGCACGAGGCATTGACGATGACGTGAGCATGAGCAGAGACAAACTGAGGGCTTAAATAGACAGGATAATGAGAGGATGAGAAACAGGTGGAAACACGGCTGGAACAAATCTAACTAATGAAACAGAGGAAGTAAGGTGGCAGTTAGTACAGTAGAGTTTTTATTTTCATTTTTATAATACTAAAAATGAAATGCACAGTGCAGAGATTACTTGAGAAACTGTAGGACAGCTTCTGTGTGCATCCTGTGAAGTGTGGGGTGTGTGAACAGGGAACATAGGAGGGGGCTAAGCACACATCCCTGTGGCGTTCCTGTGTTTCAAATGAGTGATGAGGAAGTTTGCTTATCAACTCTCACCACCTGGGGCCTGTTTGTGAGGAAGCAGAGAATCCATCTGCAGATACATGTTCCCAGCCCAAGGTCAACAAGCTCCCAGGCAAGTTTTGAGGGGATGATGCTGTTAAATGCTGAGCTGTAACCGATGAAGAGCATTTTTGCATACATATTTCTTTTTTCCAGGTGAGTGAGTGTGCATTGCAGATTTGTGGGAAAACAGACTACATGTCAGGTGGCTTCACTTAGCTTGACACAGTGTTTTCTTCTTACCATGAAGTTCAAGTAAAATCTCTCTCCACGGTGAGCAAAGTGCCAGAAACACTCCAACCCAGCAGCAGGAAGCACTATAGCAAAGTCGTACTGGTCAGAACCCCAGAACAGCTCCTGGTCTGTGACGTCGGGGCGGGCGTTTGTCTGGGGAACCCCATGAGCTGAGCCCCAAAATAAAAAGCCCAGAAAGAAGCAGGGAATCCAGCACAGCATGTCTAAAACATGGAAAGGTGAGAGTAGAGTCTGTGCTGCAGTGCGAATAGATCAAAAATGATTAACCACCCCTGAAATGTCGCCTCCTCTGGTGGGAAAACTGGACGGGCTGCACAGATGGAAGCACTGCTGATAGAGAGGAAAACCCTGCAGGAGGGAAACTCTCCAGGTGATCCAAACAAATGAACCTTGAAACTGTTCCACAGACAGATCCCGACTGCTTAAAGGCATCCTGTGGAGGTTTGGACCACCAGTTCAGTAATATTTGACCATGTGGTGGATGTACATTTAGATTATTCTCATGGCCGTCATTCACATTTCAACATTTACATGAATCCATTGATCCACTGGTGAAGAGGAAACAGCAGACATATGCCAACAGGAGAGTGGGTGTGTAGTGCTGAGAAGAAGGTCTGTTTGATACATGTTTTACATGATAAAACTTGTTTCCATTCTAGACAAAGATAATAAAGATAATACAAAAAGTATTGTTGAAATGATGGTTTCATTTATAAAGGGAAAAACACTCTCCAAACCTGCCCTGTGTGCAAAAGTAACTGCCCCCTAAACCTAATCACTGGTTATGCCACCCTCTGCAGCAGGAACTGCAGTCACGTGTTTGTGGTCCTTCAGTGAGTCTTTCACATCACTGTGGAGGAATCTTGGTCCACTCTTATTTGGAAGATTGTTGGAATTCAGACACATTTTTAAGGTCACGCTGACGCACCTCAGTCTGATTTCAGTCCAGACTTTGACTCGGCCACTCCAAACACTTCATCTGTTTTTGGACTCATTGAGAAGTCGACTTGCTGCTGATCATGGTGCTGCTGTATAACTGGAGTGCTTTTGAACTTCAGGGCACAAACTGATGGTCAGACATTCAGGACTGTCAGGTAGAGAGTAGAATTCAAAAGGGCCAGAGCCTCTCTTTAAGAAATGTCACTTGACATCTGCAGCACTCAGTCTGCTGCGGCAAGCGTGCTGCTGCAGTCTGTTGGGGGGCATCATCAGGAACAAGGATGCAAGGAGAGGAGACAAACTAGTGAGGAATGCTGGCTCTATAATTGGAGCTGCCACACGCACACGCACGCACACACACACACACACACACACACACACACACACACACACACGCACACACACACACACTGACAGACGCACACACACACACACTCACACACACACTCACACACACACGCACACGCACACGCACGCACACACACACTCACACACGCACACACACACACACACACTGACAGACGCACACACACACACACACACTCACTATTATTTATCCTTGTTGTGCAAACAAGCTGCAAAACTTAATAAATGTAGAATTTGAAAAATAACAAACCTTAAAAGAAACACTAGGTACAGATACATGAGGACCTGTGATACGGTGATACTTTTGGTAAACAACCATTTGACTAACATGTGTCTCACCTGCTCTTGTTCATCTCTGTTCTGTCCTCATTCTCCCTCTCTCTCTGTTCCTCTCTCTCCCTCTTTGTGCTGACAATCATCAAATATACAGTTGAAACCAGATATTTACAAACTCTTCAGATAAAATACTTTTTTAATTGTAACATCAAATCAGACTAAATGTTTATTTTTTTTAGATTGATAAATATAAAAAACACATTTGTTAACTTTAAGAGTAAAGAGAGAAATTGTCTGTATTTCTTAATTGTAAATGGCACCAAATTGTATTCAAAATTGAGCCACACTTATGGAGCTCCACAATTCTTTTTCTGGTGTTTTGGTTGACATCTCTTGATTTTCCCATTTCAAAGAAACAGGCTCTGTGTTTTACCTTATATGCATCCACAGGTGTGCCACCAATTTACTCACATGGACTCTACTAACCTATCAGAAGCTTCTTCAGCTCAGAATGGAATCGTCTTGTCATGAACTGGCTGTGTGGAGGCAGATGAGGACCCAAACGCAAAACTCACGGAGACAGGAACTGAACTCAAAATCACTGCTTTATTGCAGGCCTTTAAAACGAAACAGAACTAAACTGGGAATACTAACAGAAGACCGAGGGAACACAGAAAGACACGCAGGTTCGGGGAGGAGACATTGACGACGCGACACTGAACTGAGGGAGACATGCACATAAATACACAGAGGGTTAACGAGGGAAGTGGGAGCACACGGGGAACACAGCTGACACAGATAATCATAACGAGACAGGGCAGGAGTGAACACAACATGACACATACTGACGAGAGACTGTCAAAGTAAAACAGGAAGTACACAGAGGTTCAGACAGGAGGAGAGAGAGCACGGGGAGAACACAGACATAACGGGCTGGGGAAAACATGGAATAAAACACAAGGAGAGACGAGGGCTCACAGATACACAGGAGCACACAAGAGGTAACCAAATAAGGAACATCTTAACAGAACCTAGGAACCACGGCATAAATAAGGAGCAAAATACAAAAATACAAGAAAACTAAGAATGCTGGGCCAATATGGCCCAGGATCATGACACGTCTGGAGTTTCTTATTTCTTATTAATTAACAATAAACTTAGTGTACATGTGCTCCTACATTTGATGAAAGTGATAAAAATAGAAGCTCTGTCTCTCTTTATTCTGACATTTAACTAATTCAAAAGATATTTCAATATTTATTTATCCAAAACAAAACAAGTTTACTCTAAATTGATGTTGTACAGTAAAAGAAAATGTTCTTGTGTTTTCCATAAAGTGTAAATATCTGGTTTAAACTGTGAATATACTGCTGTGTATTGAAGTTCCTCTTGTTTTGCATAGAAATATACTGAACAACATACAAAGCATAATATATAAAATAACATCTACCAGAGTTTTTTCTTTGAAAGAAGCCCCTTATGTCCATTCTTGTATATCAGTGCATTACTGAAACCGATTTATTTAGCCGTGGAGGGAAACAACTGAAAATATGAAATAAACACACATGTAAGCTAAGACTCTCTAAAGAAACAGCATTGTTGTTGTTCGGCTTTTCATTTCACCATTTGTTGATTCACTTGAAGAGCAAGTAACGTAATATGGGTCAAGTGATCAGTTTGATATCAATCTTTCGTGATACACCGTCATATTTACATTATTTGTACAGTACAAATGATTTGCTTTGGTACCTGGTCAAACTTCAGCTCTCCTCTGTCTGCCTGGCTCCGTTTCTCAAACAGCGCACTCGTAGGCAGCAGCTGCCCCCCCGCTTAGTGTCTGAGCTCGGGTCATACCAATATTAGGGGGGATTTACGCACAGTCGTAAATTCCCACAGTGTGCACTATGTGCTTCGAATATTGTGTGTAGTTTTTTGCTTTATACAGCTGTCAGCCAGGCATCTAACTATGAAAAAATTACACTCCAAAAGACCCCGGGCTTCTGACAAAACAACCCGGGCTTAAGCCCAGTAAGCCACCCCCCCCCCGCTCCGCCACTGATCACCACCAGCTGTTGCTAAAAGCACCTTTGTTAGATAGCAAAGTATTTACAAACTAGATAGCGAAAATTTCTGAAGAAATTTTAAGTGTGCCTATGCTACTGCCGGATTAGATGTCCGAAGACATCAGGATGTATGTGTTTGGAGCAAAAAACTGTTGAGTTTTAAGCAGAGAGTCATCAGCTGTTCCTGTACTCAGCTGTTAGGGCCGGTTGCTATAGTAACTCCTGTGTGTGGCAGGAGGGGATGGGACACACACACACTGCAGTTAGGGTCAGACACAGAGATGGGCAAACAGGAATTAAGCTCTGAAACAAATGCTTCCCAAGAGAAAACTTCCAGACTACAACATATTAAAATGCCTGTAGAGTGTATTATACTGACGTGGTAACAGTGTAAAGACACCCTTCGATGTTAAATTTGAGCTGAAAATTGAGAGCAGTTTTTGAATGGCATTTGTTTGATGGCATTTGTGAGAAAACCGTAAATCTGATCTCAATGAGGAAGACACTGGATGAAAGAAGACAACGATAGCTACGTTTTGATGTATAAATTATAGATGTAGGGCAAACGGTTTGGGTGGGACAGGACGAGAAAAACAAATTTTTTAAATTATTGTCCACACTCTAGTTTTATGGCAGTTGACAGTGGCGCGAACATTCCGTGAAAATCTTAATTTTCCTAAAACTTAAACTGCTCTTGTGAACCAACAGTAAAAGATATCGCAACGAGGATTTGGGCAATAAAAGTCCAAAATCTTGTGACCCGTTTAAAGTTTAAATGACGTTTCTACAACAAAGTATGGCTGAGCGGTAGGCCTTCAAAGTGGCCTGTGTTGGCGCCTTTTTTCGGGCCCTTCCCCATCGAAATGAATGGGGAAAATGGGGTCTTTTTTTGGGAATTTTGGGAAAACCGTGCGACGAATCTCTACCAAGAGTCATAATAATAAGAATAATAAATCTGTCGAATAGTAATAAGTGTGCCATTACATAGGCACACTTAATAATTCTCCCGTTCATTGATCTGAGCATGCGCAGAATGATCCACAGCGCTCCTTTGATCCTTTGATCTTCTCAAAGGATCATTGTGACGTCACGGCGACATCACATTCTCTGCCACACCCACCAAGTCCTTAAATAGAGGAGGTCCTTTAACAGTTTACATCAGAAGGAGCCAGTTGTTTTAGACAAAGCTGACCTTTGCATTGAAATCATTCAGAGATTTAACTTTTTTGAGCTTTAAACCTCCAAAGAAATGTCACAGGGAACGTCGAATAAGCCATCTGGAAGCAGTGATCAGTCAGACCCACTGCAGCCAACAGTTGAATCTCTACATAGTACTAGGAGACTACACAGAGAACTCCTTGAATATAACGCAAAACTCAGGAAAGAAAACAAAAAACTCAAGCATGAAAACACACAACTCCAGCAAGAGAATACACAACCCAGGCAAGAGCCCATACAACCCAGTGAAGAAATCATACAACTCAGGCGAGAAATCATACAACTACATCAAGAGAACTCACAACTCCATAAAGAAAACGAACGACTCAAACAAGAAAACATAGAACTAGATCAAGAAAACGCAGAACGCAGTCAAGAAATCACACAACTCAGGCAAGATAACCCACAAGTCCGTCAAGAAAACACAAGAGTCCATCAAGAAAACACAGAAGTCCATCAAGAAAACACACGACTCAGTCAAGAGAACGCAGAACTCAGACAAGCTGTGGAAAATCTTCAGCGCCAAGCGGTACATGTACAACAGACAACAGAAACAGAACCTCCTAGACCTGAGGAGGCTGACAACCTTGTTTCGTGGTATGTAGGTATTGCTGGATTGGCCGTTGTTCTTTCTGCAGCTGCTTTCTGGGTCGCCTCTAAGATTCTCGGCTGAAGCGAATGTCCCGCTCTGTGGGGTCATGATTATTATCATGACGCTCTGTGGGGTCATGATTATTATCATGACGCTCTGTGGGCTCATGATTATTATCATGACCCCACAGAGCGTCATGATTATTATCATGACCCCACAGAGCGGGGATCGCTTGCGTGTGCTTGCATGCACACGTCCCATCGACAATTGTGGATTGTGGTCCACATCCACAATTACAGCTCTACTGTAATTGTGGATGTGGACCAGTTACCCTTTAAAAACAGTAATGATCTTTTCCAGCCACAGTCCACCTTCATCCTGGCGTTGTTCCCGCTGGTGCAGGGTCCGCTCCTCAGCAAAGGTTTCTCCATTTGGTTCTGTCCAAGGCGTCCTCAGGTGACGCGTTGATGGTCTTAATGTCTTCCTTGATTTTGTCCATCCACCGTTTTTTCGGTCTGCCTCGAGGCCGGCGTCCGTCTGGGTCGATCCTTAATAGTCGTTTTTGCTGAGTTCTCATCGCTTCGAATCACGTGTCCATACCACCTCAGGCGGGATTCGAGCATCTTTTGAACTCGAGCCACAGTCCACCGACCTGTCATAAATACGCTGTGCTCTCCTTTATGTTTGATTTTATTTTGCCCCTCACCTCCCAACCAGTCATGGCAGAAGACCGCCCCTCCCTGAGCCTGGTTCTGCCAGAGGTTTCTTCCTGTTAAAAGGGAGTTTTTCCTCTCCACCGTTGCCAGAGTGCTTGCTCATAGGGGATCATTTGATTGTTGGGGTTGAATTTTTGGATTTCATTTCATTGGCTTGAACTGAAAAACCTAAAAATTCAGCTGAGGGGTTCACATAGTGGAGAGCACTACATTTGTTAACTGCACTTTTTTTATTTGTAGATTTTGTAGTTCTTCCTACTACAAAAACTACAAATGAAAACAAGGCAGTTAGCAGCAAATGAAAATAAATAAAACACATTAAAAAAAAATCTGCTACTGCTCTGTGTGTTTACTTCAGTGTATGTTTTTGTGTTAGACGATTATAGATTGTCCAAAATGTCCTACACCTTGATGTTGGTGGGGTTCCAGAGGCACCAGCAGCTTCAAATATGTGTTTGCTGCTTTGTAATGGCCTTTTAGCAGCTGCTCTCTTAATGGGATGTATTTGTCCTGCAGAAACCTTCCTCGTTGTGCCTTTATCTGCACGAACCCGTGTGTGCTCTGACTCAGCCACAGATCTCCTAACGTCGCGGTGATCGCGATTAAGTTTTCATGAAATATCTCAGGTTTTCACTACGTGTCCAAGGCATTTAGCTATTTCACACTTTTCAGCAGCAGAGAGATCCTTTTATTTTTCCATATTGTTAACTGTCAGTTTGTTCATTTCCTCAGTGTTCTTTAGTGTTAAAGTGTTAGAGTGAAGCACAGCCATTTCTAAAGTGTCTGCAGGCACTGACGTGTCCACAGACACACACTGATGGCTCAGCTTTCCAGCCAAATGGCCTCGTTAATAAAGAACTGACCTGCCTAATGTACTGCAAAGCACATGCACATATAATTCAGGATCACTGTAACCTCAGTGGCTTTTAATAAACTTTATTTTGGAGTTTCATATTTTGATTTAGATTTTTCTAGCCATTCACATTTATTTAATGTGATAAATTAAGTTTTGGGCTTGTGTGGCACTATGGTATAGATGAGTACATGAAAATTGCAGCCTCCCATTTTATTTTTATGCTTCAAGTCACTTTCTTTTGGGGAAAACTACCGTTAATGTCTGTAATATAAGTTCCGCCAGCAGAGGGCGCTCGGTGTCTTACGCATCAGTAGCCAACACCTCGCTAGAAGAAGAGTGGTGCCGAGCTGGCGCACAGAGTAGTTCCTGTTACCTGCTGTGTGTCTGTTTTTACAGGTAAGCTGGGTTGCAAATAATACATATGTGATAGACAACAGTAGCAATCGAAACGTAAAAGCTAGAGAGCCAATTCACGAGTTTAAGGGTTGATAACGATGAATCACCACCAGCTGTTGCTAAAAGCACCTTTGTTAGATAGCAAAGTATTTACAAATAATTCTCCCGTTCATTGATCTGAGCATGCGCAGAATGATCCACAGCGCTCCTTTGATCCTTTGATCTTCTCGAACGATCATTGTGACGTCACGGCGACATCACATTCTCTGCCACACCCACCAAGTCCTTAAATAGAGGAGGTCCTTTAACAGTTTACATCAGAAGGAGCCAGTTGTTTTAGACAAAGCTGACCTTTGCATTTAAATCATTCAGAGATTTAACTTTTTTGAGCTTTAAACCTTCAAAGAAATGTCACAGGGAACGTCGAATAATCCATCTGGAAGCAGTGATGAGTCAGACCCAGTGCAGCGTACGGCAGTTGAAATTCTACATATTATGGTTGGTCAAAACTTAGACATCGCTGAATTTAACACACGCCTTGAGGAAGAAAACAGACATCACAGGCAAGAGAGCATTCAACTCAATCGAGAAAACGCACAAATCAGGGAAGAAAACGCACAACTCAATCGAGAAAACGCACAACTCAATCGAGAAAACATAGAACTTGGGCAAGTGATCACACGACCCAGGCAACAGAACGAAGAACTCAGGCAAGAGAACAGACGACTCTGTGAAGAGATCAGACAACTCAGGGAAAGGAACGAAGTACTCACAAATGATGTCGGATGGTTCATTGTTCTTTGTGCAGCTGCTTTCTGGGTCGCCTCTAGGTTTTTCGGCTGAAGCGAATGTCCCGCTCTGTGGGGTCATGATTATTATCATGACGCTCTGTGGGGTCATGATTATTATCATGACCCCACAGAGCGTCATGATTATTATCATGACCCCACAGAGCGGGGATCGCTTGCGTGTGCTTGCATGCACACGTCCCATCGACAATTGTGGATTGTGGTCCACATCCACAATTACAGCTCTACTGTAATTGTGGATGTGGACCAGTTACCCTTTAAAAACAGTAATGATCTTTTCCAGCCACAGTCCACCTTCATCCTGGCGTTGTTCCCGCTGGTGCAGGGTCCGCTCCTCAGCAAAGGTTTCTCCGTTTGGTTCTGTCCAAGGCGTCCTCAGGTGACGCGTTGATGGTCTTAATGTCTTCCTTGATTTTGTCCATCCACCGTTTTTTCGGTCTGCCTCGAGGCCGGCGTCCGTCTGGGTCGATCCTTAATAGTCGTTTTTGCTGAGTTCTCATCGCTTCGAATCACGTGTCCATACCACCTCAGGCGGGATTCGAGCATCTTTTGAACTCGAGCCACAGTCCACCGACCTGTCATAAATACGCTGTGCTCTCCTTTATGTTTGATTTTATTTTGCCCCTCACCTCCCAACCAGTCATGGCAGAAGACCGCCCCTCCCTGAGCCTGGTTCTGCCAGAGGTTTCTTCCTGTTAAAAGGGAGTTTTTCCTCTCCACCGTTGCCAGAGTGCTTGCTCGTAGGGGATCATTTGATTGTTGGGGTTGAATTTTTGGATTTCATTTCATTGGCTTGAACTGAAAAACCTAAAAATTCAGCTGAGGGGTTCACATAGTGGAGAGCACTACATTTGTTAACTGCACTTTTTTTATTTGTAGATTTTGTAGTTCTTCCTACTACAAAAACTACAAATGAAAACAAGGCAGTTAGCAGCAAATGAAAATAAATAAAACACATTAAAAAAAAATCTGCTACTGCTCTGTGTGTTTACTTCAGTGTATGTTTTTGTGTTAGACGATTATAGATTGTCCTGACGTGTCCACAGACGTGTGGATTTGTGTGCTGCTGTGTTCATTTGTGTGTTTTTGTGCACTCGGGAGGACGGTACCTGTCTCGTCGTCATCTCGTAGACAAATATTTGACGACGTCTAGAAGAGAAGTCTGAGTCGCCGTCCAAACGTCTGCCTGCAGCACAACCTCCGTCTCTCAGCGCTCGGCATGCACGCTGAATAAGAGCCCTCAGGTGAACTTCTCTCACCTGCATAAACACTTTGCATCGGTTTCTCGGCTGCAGGTCCATGAAGGCCCTTTTGGAGGAATGTTATGGTCTGACCTTCATCCTTCAGCTCACTCTGAACTCTCTGAGCAGCTCTCTGGCGTCTCTGTGAGGACCTGCAGGAAGACTTCTCCAGACTTTTCCTTCTGTTGATGATGTTGATGACTCCACACTGTTTATGTCCTGCTGAGCTTTGTGCTCTGGGAATGCCAGACCATGACTGATAGTGTTATTGTCTTATATCTCACGTCACGGCTTATATCTGAAGTCCTGCTGGCAGAAATGCCCTTCAGTCAGAAAGGTTGATGGTCAGGATGAACCTGGACACTTCTTTGTACACGTGTGTCGTATCTTTTGAATGATAAGTACTGATAGAGACAGACGTGAGTCAGTATTTATATTTCTTGCAGCCTGTTAGCACTGTACCTCCTGCCTTTCCAAACGGCTCTTCTGTGTTTCTGTCTCATCGTTCTGCTGATGAACATTTGTCGCCCACCGTGATCTCAGCACGTCGTCCTGGTTCTGGAGAGCAGACGTGTGTTGATCTGAGTCCTGTGATTTCCAGTAGTGATTTATTCCCAAGACAAAATCAAATCGTCCTCTGCTGCCGTGTTTTTGCACAATAAAAATGATGCAGCTGTCAGAAACGGTCCGGCCCTGGTTATTGTCTCAGATACGACGCTCGTCTTATCCTGTCGGCTTCTGTCGGTTTCCTTCATTTACTTCTTGTTATTTTCCTGAAATGTGCTCCAGAGTGACAAAAATATCTGCTGGAGTTTATGCTGCACTAAAACCTCTGTGACATCGTTGCACTCACTGCTAACAGGAAAGCCAGAGGAGCAGACACATCCCAGCAAAACACTGATGCAGCTTTTTCACATTAAACTGAAGTGATATCAGATACAGTCCTGATTAAAGCTTTAAGACCACTTGAAAAATGGCAAAAATCATATTTTGCATGGTTGGATCTTAACAAATGTTGTTACTAAGAAAATGTTTTATTCACAAATGCAGACATTTCAAAGCTAAACGACATGATTTTGAAAATGAGAAGTGACATTAAGTGTATTCATTGTTAATCACAGAATCATAATTCATACATGATTTCATTGATAGTTAATCATGTTTAACTGCTCAGCACTGATCAGAATATAACCAGGAATAAGTTTAAGCTGTATGATAGATCAGAAAATATAATGTAGACGAGCTTCACACAGTCTGTGTGTGTGCATGTGTGCATGTGTGTGTGTGTGTGTGTGTGTGTGCGCGTGGCAGCTCCAATTATAGAGCCAGCATTCCTCACTAGTTTGTCTCCTCTCCTTGCATCCTTGTTTCTGATGATGCCCCCCCAGCAGACTGCAGCAGCACGCTTTCGGTGGTGTCGAGCCAAACGGACTTTAACGTGTGTTTGAACGAGCTGACGGTTCACTCGTTAAGCTGAAAGAAAGATGCTTTAATCACAGCAGTCACACATGTGTCCACTGGACCATCTGGGAACTCTTCTTGTTTACACTCGTAATAACACAAACACTAAATCCTCCTTCTCTGTGCTGTTGTGTAGCAGTGTGTACACCTGAGACTGTCACCTGTCTGTCTGTCCTGCACTCTCTCTCTGTTTCTTTCTCTCTGATTGTGGAATAAAAGTATGAACATGTGTTTATAAGTTACACTTGTGTTTGAATCCTGCAGCTTCTCACACATTTGATTTCCATGTGTGACGACTGCAAGTGTCCAGAGTGAGGACAGACTGAGGGACCCACTGCTGCACATCATCTGTGAGGCTTTGCAGCCCTGATGATCCACCAGGACAAACTCAGCAGTGTGTGAGGGAGAGGAGGAGGAAGAGCCAGCAGCAGCTGACAGATGGAGAGAATAGACAGACTGTTCCCTGTTTGTGAAGGACTGCTAGGAAAGTTTAACATCACTGTCTGTCCTGAATCAGTCTTATTAGGTAATGTTCAAATAATGTGATCATCCAGTGTTTTCAGTGTGGGAGAAAGTACTCAGGGCCTTCAAGTTACACACTATGAAAGGCAGCAACAAGTTTAATGTTCAGAAACCTAAAGTCTGTATCAGCAGCAGAATGGAGCTAAAAATAAATGTTTGTTTCAGTTCTACGAAGCTTTGAGTATTTTGGATCAGTAGCTGCTGTGTTTGTTGCATCATATTGCTGTAATTGTTTATATGCTTTATATATTCTGAGCTAAGTTGATCTATAGTGTTACATCATATTCCATAAGGATGTTATGTGTTTGTAGACTTTCTGCCCAGTTTGACCCATTTAGCAGAAGTCAGCCTGTTTAAGGCTCTGATATCTATTCTGTGTGACTTAAAGCAGTTATGACATGGTCTGATTTTCTCCCCCAATAAAGGAATATTTCATATATCAGTCGACTCTTCATCCTATCAGACACAGTTATCACAGCTCGTACATTTGCTTTTTACACATATGTGTAAGCATTGAGCCAAATTTAGTAATGCCAACAAATTAAACAAACAATATTTGTTACATAATACATCTATAGATACACTGTCAAAGATACTTGTCTTTGAGTGAAGATTTAGTCAAGTCAAGTTTATTTATAAAGCACATTTAAAAACAACCGAGGCTGACCAAAGTGCTGTACAATAAAATACAAATATAAAATACAATAAAACACAAATACATAAAACACCTCACTGATAAAACAATAGATTAAAACAATAAGTTAAACCTTGCTAAAGGCCAATGAGAAGAGGTGAGTTTTAAGAGCAGTTTTAAAGGTTCCTAGGCTTGTGGAGAATCTGATGTGAGGAGGTAAACTGTTCCACAGTCTGGGTGCAGCCACAGCAAAAGCCCTCTCTCCCCTAGTCTTTAGTCTGTACCTGGGAACATCTAAAAGCATCAGGTCTGCTGACCTCAAAGATCTCCTGGGGCGGTAAATGCTAAGAAGCTCCGCCAGGTAAGGAGGTGCAGTACCGTTAAGAACCTTAAAAACCAGCAGTAAAATTTTAAAATCAATCCTAAAAGCAACTGGGAGCCAGTGGAGAGAGCAGAGGACCGGAGTGATGTGGTCTCTCTTTTTGGAGCCGGTCAGCATGCGAGCAGCAGCGTTCTGCACCAGTTGGAGGCGATGCAGACAGGAACGATCTAAACCAGCATAAAGGGAGTTACAGTAGTCCAGCCGTGAAGTAATAAAAGCATGGACCACCCTTTCTAGATCGTTCCTGGACAGGTAGGACTTGACTTTAGCTAAAATACGTAGATGATAAAAAGATCCCTTGACTACGGAGCTGATTTGTTTATCAAATTTAAAAGCACTGTCAAAAGTAACACCGAGGCTCTTAATGGAGGAAGTACATTCGGAAGTTAGGGGTCCCATAAAATCAAGGGAAAGGTTGGGGTCTTTAGGAAGCCCAAACACAAGGACTTCATTTAAGGTGATAGGAAATATAAATAACTGCAACTTGAATCTCTGACCCAGAGTTCAAGCTCACTGCTGTAATATATCCTGTAATATATATATATATCATAATAATCTGACAATACTATAATATTGGCCATATTATATTTACATTACCACAGTGAGATGACTTTAGTCTCATGAACAACATCAGCTAATTGTTATTTACTAACTAATCTTAAATGAGTGTTCAGCACAGAAATGAAGCCCAACAATCATGTTTTACAGTCCTGTGGTCTCAGCCTCAGATACTCAACTAATCAAAGTGATGTCATGACAAAAATGAATGACCAACAAAACATTTTTCTCCTTCATTTCTGTCAAACAAAGCCGTATGACACGTTTCTCGCGGTTAGTATCATGGTTGCTAGGCAACCTGAACAGCACGACGAAGGCTAGACCGTCCCATTTCACAAGCCTCTCACTTCCGCACTTCTCGTACTTATAGTACGCACCGTACGTAGTACGCGTGCGGTCGCTGGATTGGGACACAGCCTGGGCCTGCCAGAGTCAGAAATGAGGATAAAACAGGAAGTTTGACAGCAGTGAGTTCCTGCAGCGACCTCTCGTTTCTCTCCTCAGTGCTGCACGTTCGTGAACGTGAGCCCGGACGCGAAGGACGCGGTGGAAACTCTGAGCGCGCTGCAGTTCGGCTCCACCATACGGCAGGTGTCGCTCGGCAACGCGACGCAGAAAAACAACAGAAACGCCAAGTAGGACAGATGTTTCAGGCACGAGAAGTCCCTGGACTTTTTGAGGGGACAACAACAACAACAATAATAACAATGTGCAGTAAAACATACACTCATTCGTTTCATTTATCAAGTTCCTGTGTTGTGTTGTTTGTGTTGGGAGTGAGCTGGAGGGCGGGGTGGGCTGCTTTTAAGCAGGTAAAGCACTTTGTGCTACATCTTTGTATGAAAAGTGCTTTATAAATAAAGATTGATTGATTGTGCGTAGTGCCGACGCGGGACAGTTTCCAATTGTGTAGTACTGTTGTTCCTAGTGTGACTCTGCAATGACTATAAAGAGTTCTCTCGTCTTCTCTTGACGATGAGCTGCTCGTCCACCACAGCACTGAATCCAGCTCAGTTACAAGTTACAAAAGAAAATCATTTTTACTCGAGTAATAAAATTCATATTCAAGAAAACGCATGTTTCAGCTTCATTGCACGAGGCAGAGCAATTACGTTTCAGCGGACATCACGGCGTCCGCGTGTCCAGCTGTGGAGAGGACTCTTCTTTTAAACTTTCTTATCTTTACTGAGTAGAGACGTACAGGAAATAGTTGAGAGGGAAAGACCACGGGCCGGACTCAAACCCGTGCCGCTGCGTTCCAGCCATGTGGGATGTGGTCACCGTGAGCTGAGCTCAGCCGACGTCAGAGACGACTTTGAGTCAAACGTATGACACGTGTCCGTCTGTGGTCCTAGCTGCTGCCTCCTCGCTCCTTCAGCAGCTGCTTGAGGACGCTGGACTGTTTCAGCGCTCTCAGGTTAGAGATGTCCTCCGCGATGACCGGGATCTCCTCGCCGCGATGCTCCTCGTCACCGTCGCCTTCCTCGCTGTCAGAGAGCGTGCACAGGAGAGCGCCGTTCTCGTACGTGGGGAAGTAATACCTGCGGAGCGAGACGAAGTTTAGTGCTCAGGCTCAAATTAGTCCCAACTTAAAAAAGGACGCCATTTTCATCAGCTGATAAAAATACTCCAAATGAAGTGTAAACATCTGTGGCGTTGACCACGTTCATCAGCAGCTGTACGCCAGCTTTAAAGCCCGCGCTCTCATTGGTTAATTCTGCGGATCACAGGCGCTTCGTTAAACCTACTGCGGCTGGTCCCAGGCGGACATCTCTGGCAGTTTCATCACGTGACCTTCAGCCGCGATGTGACGCAGGGCGTCCGCCCGGCAGTCGAACATCCGCCTGCAGCCGTAGCAGCGGCTCTGATGGATCTGCCGCCGGATGAAGTTCACCAGTTTGACCTGCTGGTAGAACTTGAGGTCTGAGGGAGGACAGAACATTAGAAACACTCAGAAGGAAGAAATAGAAGAAAACTGCGCTCGAATTACCACAGAGACTTCACTCACTGAGCTCGGTCTTAAGGAGGTGGAAGCCGTGAGCCTCCCGCAAAACAATCACGAAACAGAAAGATGTCAGGGTCACGCAACGCCGCGACGCTCGTTACAGACTTCATAAATAACAAAACCAGAAAGCAGAGAGAAACTTTTCTGCCTCTCAGGTAAACTCGTCACTCGTGAGCAGAGTCACGTTTGGGAAACTGGTTCTAACTTTAAACCAGAACGTTTAATCAACGACAAAAATCTGACTGCAGTCGACGTCGAATCCTAGATTTTATTTATTGTTCACCAGTGTTAAGTCTAATTGTTGAATGTTGTCATCGTGTTTCTTAAATTTGTAAGGTCTGAGTTCAATCTATAGGATCAAGACGTTCCTTTGTCTCTGACCTCTCCAGCCACTCTGTGCTGGGGGAGCTTTTATTGCAGATGCATCCTGACAGATCTGTTTCTTCTGTTGTAAGCTTCCTGCTTTTATGATCCTTTTGGTCAGCAGGAGGTCTCTCACACACACACACTGCCTTGTCTTAGAACCATTGGGGGGTTTTACGGTGGGAGGTGCTTGTGTTGTATTGTGTATTGTAACTGTGATGTCAATAAATAGCTACGGGGACAGCTGCTCTTTGAAGGATTTCGGGCCCGAGACAGGTTAGGAGCGTGACCTCCAAGAGCTGGTTCTTGACCAAAGACTTCCCTCGTTAGCGAGTGAAAAAGCGGTTGAAGATGTTCTGTTATGTCTTGTTTTCTTCATGATGAATAAGTCTCTAAACTAGCGGGGCCTGTGGAAACACAGACCCAACAACGAGGAAACATTTTTATTTGCTTGTTAAAGTTTTGACAATCATGTATTTATTTGGAAACTTTTCAAAATAAAAGGCGCTTCATTTTAAAAGCTCTTCAGCTTCGGTCCATCTGTGTGTGAGGGCACTTTTTGAGTAAAATCCATGTTTTGTGCTTACGATGGATTCATGTGTTTGCAGAGACCTCAGGAAGCAGATCGTTTCCTGTTAGTGTGCACTGTCTCCGTTCTCCCAGAATCCTTTGCAGAATCGTTTCAGGGATGAAACGCAGAAAACGATATTTTCCTTCTCTGAAACTTCTACGTTCCCGTACCTTCATATGCGCGTGGATCTGCTCCAACGTCTCCGATTGGTGATCACAGAACAGACACACCGCAGAGACCGGATGAGCCTGCCAGTCCGACCAATCACTGCGGACGATGCGGAGATGAAACGAGCAGACTGAAAGCATTCACGCAGGATCAGAGGAGGAGTAGGAAGCGGACTTGATTTAAACTTTTGTATCCAGGCTGACACAGTAAATAAGAATATTCTCAGGAGGGACAACCCGAGGTTCAGTATCTGGGATCGAGCCGGGGATCAAACCTCCAACCTTTCGCTGTACCTCCTGATCCACAGCTACCCCGAGCTCACAGCACCTGGTTCAGCACCTGGTTAGCGCTGGAGATCAAGCGTGCTCAGACTGGTGATGTCGTGTTGGTTTAAAATAAACGTTACAGCCACTAACTGCACCATCTGGTGGTAAAAACTGGTATTACACGCAAGTGCAGCCCGGCCCGGTTTTTGCCTTTAACACGACACAGAGCAGTCTGTATGACATGAATCAGGACACTTTAGTTAATGCCGTCCTCACAGAGCTACATGAGGATACTTACTCATCCTCATCATCCGCCAGCTCACGGTCATCTTCGCTTTGCACCTCCTCCCACGTTTTTCCCAGTTCCTGACAGGACAGGAGGGACGCTTTAAAATCAGAACAATACATTCAGGTAGTGCGTTTGCTTCTACAGAACTGCTTCGTTTATCCTGACGTGGAAGCGTGTGGCGAGTGTGTCGCTGGGCTTTACCAGGTAGTTGATGACGTAGAAGCGGTCGTACTCGTGGTTTTTGGCGCTGATGCGGCGGTGAGCTTTTTTCCTCATGTGATCCTTCAGCGTGGTTTTATCTCGAAACGTTTTCTCGCAGTACAGACACTGCAGACTGAAGCGAGGGCAGCAAAATGAAAAGGCGCGCGAAGCAAAACAAAACTTAACGCTGTGAATAAAAAGCAACGATTAGCGTACCTGTCCAGTTTGTCCTGCAGCGTGTCGAGGAACTCGCTGCAGTAGACGATGTTGTCCGGCAGTCCGATGCTGAAGGAATGCTCTCTGGCCATGTGGTTCAGCAGAGACGACCTGGAAACAGCACGTGGAGCCATTTTTAATAAACAAAAGAAAACATCAGCTGACATCATCACTGTTAGCACTGCGCTGCAGTCCTTTGGGCTTCGTCCAGAAGTTCCCATTTGGACAAGACTTCAAGATCCACGCAGCGTGCCCATAGTGGCAGACAGAGGGAAGCAGCCTCTCTCGCCATGGGCCGCTGCATGTCCAAATGTGAGGAGACCCGGAGCGGACACGGGTTATGTCTCTCGGCGTCCTCCCACAAGGAGCTGGAGGTGGTGCCTGTGCAGAGGGAGGCCGAGCATCTGCGAACCAACACAGTGACTGAAAATGGATGGATGGAAGCTTAACTGGAGGTAAAGACACAGATCCACACAAGAACTGTGGTAAACACCAGTGAGAAGCCAGTCACACCTTCATGCCATTCATGAACCAGCGCACACCTGCACAGGTCTGAGACCTGACCCTTAGCAGAAGAGGAAGAAGGATGAGGAGCTGCACTGGTCTCAGATCAGCTTCTTGGTTCAGGTTCAGACATGTCACTGAATGATGTTTATGGAATTATGCCTCAAAGCAGCTTTTTGGGGGTTGGATCATAAGAGGATGACTACAGGAAGCAAAGAAGCTTTAAGTCACATGATTTCAGGAAGCTCTACCTTCTGTCTGCTTTAATCTAACACACGTGAGGTTTCCAGGACTGATGGGAATCCTGCGGCGCTTTACCTGTTTCCCGTGAACTCTTCGCTGCAGAACATGCAGAGACGATGGAAGCTGCTGTCGTCTCGCTCCTTCGGCTGCTGCTCCAGGACCTCCTCCTGTGGGAGCACAGAAGAAGAGCTCAGAGGAATTCTTCAGAAAACTACCTCAGAGTGCTCAGATATTTAAAGTGCAGAGGTTACAACGACACAAAGCGTGTAAAATCATCACTCAAATCTGCAATTTTTCTGATTTTTCCTGATTTTCAGACTTTGCCTCAAAATAAAGTTTAAAAGAAACGAAACTTCCAGCAGCACAAGATTCACTCAGGATGCTCCGAGTGTCACGTCTCCTCACCAGTCGTTTCTGCTGCAGCTTCTCTCGGAGGACTCTGTCTTCTGGAAGGACGTCACACAGCAGGAAGTAGTCCTCCTGCTCCTCTGTCAGGTCAGCGAGGAAGAAGAGTTTTTAATGAGTCATTAATCAGAGCTGGAGGAAGTGTACGTGGTTCACTTTGAAAGGTCAGGTCCTCTGTGGGTTTGAGTGAACTCACCGACTGGGCCCGTGGAGTTGGTTTTGATGACGCTGCAGAAATCTGTGACCGGCTGCTCGAGGAATCTGCCCTTCCAGTACAGCAAGTACCTGATGGAGGAAACTCGTCAGTAAAAACCGCAGCCGACTCACAGCCAGGTTTACCGGCGCACAGAAACACTTCGTCACGGTTCATAAAAGCAGCACACTAACAGGCGTGGACATGCTGGACTTGTTGTATATATGTATACTTGTAAGGTAAGGGTTTCCCCCCATCACCCCAAATAATTACAGTAAGTCTTTGGTGAAATGATCGAGTTCCAAATGCTAAAAACATCCAAACGTGTTCCCGAGAGTTAAACGAGTGAGCCGGAGCATGTGTGGCTCGCACTTTGGGACGTCTGCGATGACAAGCTTGTGCTCCATCAGCAGGTGTCTGAGGAGGACGTCTTTCTGCGGCGGTGGGACGGACTCAGAGCAGAACAGGCAGACCAGCGGCTCGGAGCCGGGACATTGAACACCGGGAGGGCTGGAGGTGTCAGCCGGCTGCTCAGGGAAACACACAGCGGCTCCAGAATGCTGTCCTTACCTGAGAAAGCAGAAGAGAGACTACACCTTATATACCACACACACACTCTACTCCAGACCAGGTGAGTCAAAACCAAGCGGAAGCGAGAATGTACAGCCTGGCATGAAGAAGCATTTCCCTCTGATCTACAAAAATCTGTCTGTATACAATTATTTTCATCACCCGTGGGGACAAAACTATGATCTAAAAGTTAAAAAAATTAATTAATTAATTAAATAACTCATTAATCGAGCTCAGACTTTACACGCTGTTAAATCCTGAATAAACTTCACAGCTGTCAGACTGAGTGTACTGACTGAATATAGAGATTGCTGTATAATCAGAGTTAGCAGCCCAGCTATTTCCTAGCCTGCTAGCTTAGCCGGGCGGTTTCCCGCCTGCTTTTCTGATTTTTTTTTTAGCCTTTTTTCTGCTGATTGTGAATTCCCACAGACTCGGAGAGTCACCGACACCCAAAGCTTTGCACGCAGACCACCAGATATCAGCATTAAAGCCGCGGACACGTTTAAAAAGTCACACTTACCGTCTTTACTCGGCTCGCTGGCGGCCATGTCTGGTGTCACGTGGTGCAAATAACACAAATCGAACCAATCGGAGGCCGTAAAATGCCAACGAAGCGCCTTCGCGGACCCCCGGTAAAACACGAATTAGAAAAGGTGCATTCAAGTGGTTCAAGGAAATATGAAAACTTAAGTTTCGAAAGCTGAAGGTTAATTAATGTGAATGAAGTTGACTAACATGTAACATTGGACGTTGTTGCATATATATAGCAAAGAATATAAATCACATGAACACTCAGATCCTCAAGATATACCTGAGAGTGTTCTCTGAACATGAAAGTTTAGTGTTCATAAATCCCCATTTACAGGGAGTGCAGAATTATTAGGCAAATGAGTATTTTGTCCACATCATCCTCTTCATGCATGTTGTCTTACTCCAAGCTGTATAGGCTCGAAAGCCTACTACCAATTAAGCATATTAGGTGATGTGCATCTCTGTAATGAGAAGGGGTGTGGTCTAATGACATCAACACCCTATATCAGGTGTGCATAATTATTAGGCAACTTCCTTTCCTTTGGCAAAACTTGGCACAGGACTTGACAGGCTCAGAAAAGTCAAAAATAGTGAGATATCTTGCAGAGGGATGCAGCAGTCTCAAAATTGCAAAGCTTCTGAAGCGTGATCATCGAACAATCAAGCGTTTCATTCAAAATAGTCAACAGGGTCGCAAGAAGCGTGTGGAAAAACCAAGGCGCAAAATAACTGCCCATGAACTGAGAAAAGTCAAGCGTGCAGCTGCCAAGATGCCACTTGCCACCAGTTTGGCCATATTTCAGAGCTGCAACATCACTGGAGTGCCCAAAAGCACAAGGTGTGCAATACTCAGAGACATGGCCAAGGTAAGAAAGGCTGAAAGACGACCACCACTGAACAAGACACACAAGCTGAAACGTCAAGACTGGGCCAAGAAATATCTCAAGACTGATTCTTCTAAGGTTTTATGGACTGATGAAATGAGAGTGAGTCTTGATGGGCCAGATGGATGGGCCCGTGGCTGGATTGGTAAAGGGCAGAGAGCTCCAGTCCGACTCAGACGCCAGCAAGGTGGAGGTGGAGTACTGGTTTGGGCTGGTATCATCAAAGATGAGCTTGTGGGGCCTTTTTGGGTTGAGGATGGAGTCAAGCTCAACTCCCAGTCCTACTGCCAGTTTCTGGAAGACACCTTCTTCAAGCAGTGGTACAGGAAGAAGTCTGCATCCTTCAAGAAAAACATGATTTTCATGCAGGACAATGCTCCATCACACGCGTCCAAGTACTCCACAGCGTGGCTGGCAAGAAAGGGTATAAAAGAAGAAAAACTAATGACATGGCCTCCTTGTTCACCTGATCTGAACCCCATTGAGAACCTGTGGTCCATCATCAAATGTGAGATTTACAAGGAGGGAAAACAGTACACCTCTCTGAACAGTGTCTGGGAGGCTGTGGTTGCTGCTGCACGCAATGTTGATGGTGAACAGATCAAAACACTGACAGAATCCATGGATGGCAGGCTTTTGAGTGTCCTTGCAAAGAAAGGTGCCTAATAATTATGCACAGTAATAGTCACCTGCACACACAGATATCCCCCTAAAATAGCTAAAACTAAAAACAAACTAAAAACTACTTCCAAAAACATTCAGCTTTGATATTAATGAGTTTTTTGGGTTCATTGAGAACATGGTTGTTGTTCAATAATAAAATTATTCCTCAAAAATACAACTTGCCTAATAATTCTGCACTCCCTGTATTAACATTACATTAGCATAAGTTTCCTCCCCTCTATTACAAATTTTTAAAGGAAACGTTATTTGTGAATGTGTACCATGTGTACAGGTGTAAGGTTCCCTAAAATAAAAGTCTGAAAATAACATTTGAGTTTCTGTACAGGGGGGCACAAGAAGGCTGGATATGGTGCAAATTCTTAAATAAATGACCCAAGTTTTATACGTGAAGTCAGTTTTAAGGTGGAGTGGCTGCTGATGACACACAGCTCATCATCCAGCTTGGATTCGGGAATTCACTGTAAGCACGTTGTGGTCAAAGACCACTGGGGGGCACAAACAGCTCAGTGTTCATCCTGCAGTCTGATTCACTCTCAGGTTTGGTGCTGTTATTCTCAAAAAAACAAAAAAAACAAAAACAAACTATAGATAAAAGCAATGACAGCAATACTGCATAAATTATAAACCTTTCTCCCTTTAAGCACAGAATGAAAATATGAAAACACACTGTCAGCTGTTTTTTTTTTAATATTGCAAATACATACGTGATGTGATGTCATGCCATGGTGATAATCTCATATATGTTATTATGACTCTGTAATCACCGAAAAGTGCTCACAGTCAGTCTTTGTGACTGCAGTTTTTTAGTCCAGCATAAAAACCAAAGTACACTTTGAACCAGTATATAAAAAATATTTTGAGTTTTAAAAGTTCATGTTCACTGGCGCACACACTACCAGACACTCCTTCTCCATGCTTCATGGTGGGAACCATGCATGTAGAGACCATCGTTCACCTTTGTGGAACCAAAGATCTCAAATTTGGACTCATCACACCAAAGCACAGATGGTCTAATGTCCATTCCTTGTGTTTCTTGGCCCAAACTAATCTCCTCTGCTTGCTATTTGACCATAAAGGCCTGAGTCACACAGTCTCCTCTGAACAGCTGATGTAGAGATGTGTCTGTTACTGGAGCTCTATGTGGCATTTATCTGGGCTCTAATCTGAGTAGCTGTTGACTTGTGATTTCTGAGGCTGGTGGATGAATGTATCCTCAGCAGCAGAGAGGACTCTGGGTCTTGCTTTCCTGGGGCGGTCCTCGTGTGAGCCAGTTTCTTCGTAGCGCTTTATGGTTTTTGTGAAGTTTTTGCAATTTCCTGGACTGACTGACCTTCAGTTCTTAAAGTAATGACAGACTGTTGTTTCCTTCGCTGATTGGTTCTTGCCATAATATGAATTCTAACAGTTGTCAAATAGAGCTGTCAGCTGTGTACTATGCCTGCACAATAAATCGAAAATTTATTGTCATCGCAATATCAGCCTGTGCGATGGGCCCATTGCAAAAGACGGCGTAAACTGCGATAATTGGGTACCTTAAAATGTTTACACACATGCTTTAAAGAATTTGCCAATCAAAGAACCCCCTTTACACATTAGACCAGTCGAATAGAGCCCTTCACGGCATTAACCAATCAAATGGATTAGAGGCCCGCCTCCTACGTAGGTGGGGAGCGAACAACGCTGCAGCAACGAGTCAGTTGTAATGGCTGAGAGCGAGACGCATGACGAGAACGCTACTGACTATGAACTCGTGGCTAAAAAAAAATAGTACCTCGCTTATTTGGAGGTACTTTGGATTTGGTAAAGACGACGTTCTCCAAACACAGGTGCTCTGCAACACTTGCCGAACACTTGTGGCAACCACCAGAGGAAACACGACTAATCTCCACCATCATCTTCAATACAACCACAGAGAACAGTTTGAAGAGTTCCAGAAAGACAGGGCTAGCCAAACAAAGGTTGCTAATGTTAAGACAAAGAGCGCAGCAGTCCAACAGCCGTCTCTGTATCAGAGTTTTTCAAGTGCAACTCCTTATGAGAAAACGTCGAAGCGCTACAAAGAAATAACAGAGGCCATTACACATTTTTTGACAAAGACATGATGCCTATAAATACAGTTAGCAGAGAGGGCTTCACCAGTCTGATACATAAAGTGGACCGGAGATACCGCATCCCCTCACGAAACTACTTTTCCCATGTCGCCATTCCACAAATGTACGAAACATGCCGGAAGACCGTCACGTTTGAACTGAGCCAAGCTGAAAACTACGCAAGCGCTACAGACCTATGGTCAAGTCGTACAACGGAGCCATATATGAGTTTCACAGTGCACTTCTTCACCGAAGACTTTGAACTGAAAACACGGTGTCTAGAGACTGTGTGTTTTCCAGACTCTCACACTAGTGAAAATATAGCCCGTGTATTACGTGAGGTGCTAGCCAGCTGGGATCTTCAAATTCAAATTCAAATTCAAATTCAAATTTTATTTGTCACACACACACAACCATACACAGTATGACATGGGGGTGAAATGCTTGTAGCTGTACAATGCCCGACCATTAAATGACAGAAGAAAAAGTTTTACGATATTTACAATTTACAGGTTAATACAAAATTTACAAATTAACTTAGGAATTTACAGTAAAGAATGTGCAAATAGCAGAAGAGATTATAAAGATTATAAATTATAGGAATTATAGGATTATAGGAAATGTGTGGTGGTGCATGTGGTGATGTGTGTGAGAGTCCAGTCTTATAGTGACGTGTGTGGGAGAGTCCAGTCCTACACCTGGTTCAGGGCCCGAATAGCCTGGGCGAAGAAGCTCCTCCTCATTCTCTCTGTTTTGGCCTTAAGGGAGCGGAAGCGCTTCCCAGACCTCAACAGTGAGAAGAGTCCATTGTTGGGATGGGAGAGGTCCATCATAATCTTCCTAGCTTTGGACTTGCACCGCTTGGTGTAGATGGACAGCAGGTCAGGGAGCTCTGATTGAATGATGCGTTCGGCTGAGCGCACCACTCTTTGCAGATCTCGTCTGTCCTGCTTGGTGCTGTTCCCAAACCAGGTGCAGATGTTTGCCGTCAGGATGCTCTCGATGGTGCAGGAGTAAAAGTTCTTGAGCACCTTCAGTGGCAGATGGAAGTCTCTAAGTCTTCTGAGGAAGAAGAGACGCTGACGGGCTTTCTTAACCAGGGTGTTGATGTGGCAGGACCATGACAGGTCCTGAGTGATGTGGACACCCAGGTATCGGAAACTGTCCACTCTCTCCACTGGCGTGCCACTGATGATGAGGGGTTTGTAATTCCTCGCCTGCTTTGTAGTGAAGTCCACGATCAGCTCCTTAGTCTTGCTGATGTTTAGGAGGAGGTTATTCTCCTGGCACCAGGTCTCCAGGTTCCTAATCTCCTCCAGGTAGGCCGTCTCGATGTTGTCGGAGATCAGGCCCACAACAGCAGTGTCGTCAGCAAACTTGACAATGGAGGTGGTGTCTGATGTGGCTACACAGTCATAAGTGTACAGTGAGTACACCAGGGGGCTTAAAACACAGCCCTGAGGCGCTCCAGTGCTGAGTGAGATGGAGGGGGAGACTTGTTTTCCCACCCTCACTGATTGGGGTCTGTCTGTGAGGAAGTTGAGGATCCACTGACACAGTGATGAGCTGAGTCCTAGATCCGTCAACTTGGTGAAAAGCTTAGAGGGAATTATTGTGTTGAATGCTGAACTGTAGTCCACGAACAGCATCCTAACATAATTCCCTCTGCCAGTGTCCAGGTGACTCAGGGATGTGTGGAGCAGGTGAGATATGGCATCGTCTGTGGAACGATTAGTCCGGTAAGCAAACTGAAGCGAGTCGATGGTGGCAGGAAGTGAAGAAGTGATGTGATCTCTCATCAGTCTTTCAAAACACTTCATCACAATTGAAGTCAGTGCTACTGGAGGGTAGTCACTGTGGCAAGCGGGCTGTTGTTTCTTTGGGACAGGAACAATAATGGACTGTTTGAAGCACGTGGGAACCACAGCTTGGGCCAGGGAGAGGTTGAAGATCTCCGTGAACACCGGTGCTAGCTGGTCAGCGCAGGCTCTAAGGACCCGGCCAGGGATTGCATCTGGTCCTGCTGCCTTCCTGGTGTTCACCCTCCTGAAGGTGTTCCTCACGGCATGCTCTGTGATGACGAATGCATTTTCTTCACTGGTGCACTCCGAGCGCGCGCAGCCGTTTGTTGTTTTAATTGCTGCGGTGTCGAAGCGAGCATAAAACGTGTTCAGCTCATCAGCCAGTGAAGCATCAGCATTCATCACAGAAGAAGCTGGTCGTTTATAGTCCGTTATAGTCCGCAGTCCTTTCCACAGGCTCATAGAGTCGCACTGTCGTAGCTGTGACTCTAGTTTTTCCCCGTAGCTCCGCTTTGCCTTTCTGACCGCGCTGCGCACGTTGTAGGACGCAGCCTTGTATAGGTCCATATTACCGGAGACGAGCCCTTCATTGTAGGCAGCGGTGCGTGATCTCAGAGCGTCGCGGATGTTTTTATCCACCCACGGCCTCTGGTTGGGAAACGTTCGGATGATAGTTCTTTCTGCTGTGTCGTCCGCTAGTTTCCCGATAAATCCCACAACCGCTTCCGTAAACATGTTGATGTCATCAGAGCTGCGCCGAAACATGTCCCAGTCTGCGTCATCCAGTGCGTCCTGCAGCGCGGCCACTGATTGGTCCGTCCAGCGAGCGACCTCCCTCCTGATTGGTGGTTGCTGCTTTAGCCTTTGTTTGTAAGCAGGCATGAGGAAGATGGCGGCATGGTCCGATTTTCCAAATGCCGGCAGGGGCTGAGCCTTGTAACAGTTCTTGAACGGGGTGTAGCAGTGGTCTAATGTCCTAGTGCCCCGGGTGGGGCAGTTGATGTGCTGGTGAAGGTTGTGAAATGTCCGTTTGAGATTCACTCTGTTAAAATCTCCCATAACAATGAGTGCGGCATCTTGGTGAAGTGTTTGTTGATGTGTGAGAGCCTCATGTAGCTCACATACGGCAGTGTCCGAGTCCGCGTGAGGCGGAATGTAAACAGTGCAGGCAATGACCGCAGTGAATTCCCGAGGGAGATAGAAAGGGCGACATTTAACGATCAAAAGCTCCAGATTGGGCGAGCAAGAGCGTGTGAGTGGGGAGATGTTTGTGCTGTCGCACCATCTGTTGTTCACCATCAAACACACTCCACCACCTCTTTTCTTCCCCGACTCCATTGTCCTGTCCATGCGGTAAACCGAAAAGAACCCCATCGGCTGCACGGCGTGGTCTGGTATCGCTGGGTTCAGCCAAGTCTCGGTGAAGCAGAGGAGGTTGCAGTCCCGAATGTCTCTCTGGAACTTGATTCTGGCTGTGAGGTCATCAAGCTTGTTCTCGATGGATTGAACATTGGCTAGCAGGATACTGGGCATGGGTGCGCGGTGTGCGCGAGCCCGTAGCCTGTTCCTGATGCCGGCTCGCTTACCTCGAGGCCGTCGCTTAGTGTCGCCGCGTCCTTTGTTCTCTCTCAGGATCTTAAAGAAGACCCAAAATTTTTTATGGGGGCAATGTTTCAATGTTAAAGTGCACTTTGTTGTTACACTGCTAATACAGCAGCTTTTTTAAATAAAACTGTTGCAGTAAAACGGAAATTATGTATTCAGGGTTTTTTTTGTTTGTTTTGCTATTTATTTTATCGCAAGTCATATCATTATCGCAATATTGATCACAGTTATCGCACATCGCAGGTTTTCCTAATATCGTGAAGCCCTACTGTGTACCAACCTGACTTCTAGTCCCAACCAGATTCAGAAGGCAAGAAATTCCAGGATTCCAGCTTTGGAGTTAACACACCTGTGAAGTGAAACCATGTCAGATGATTACACCATGAAGCTCGCTGAGAGAAGGCCGAGGGTTTAATTCCATGTGTTCATCCATAGTTTTGACGCCTCCAGTGAAAATCTGTAAATAGTCATTAAAATAAAGAAGAACCATTATATTTATATAAATATTATATATTTGTTTATATTTATATATTGTTATTTATGTTTTTGCATATTTTAGTACTTATTTTTGAGAATTTCTTGTCCTATTAATTGTAGTTATTTGTAATGTTTTACTCGTTGTTTGGTAGCATTCTGCAATACTGAGACCTGAGGATCTCACGGTCTGTGTGGCAGACCGTGGGGATGCGGGAGAAAGGACCTGAATGCTGGACTCTGTGCAGTAAACAGTGCGTTTATTTACAGTGAAGTAAATGTAACACACAACAAATCTCCAGTGCGCTCCCACGACTCCCGTGTCGTGCCTTCTTCCAAGTGTCTGTACTCTGCTCCCGAGTCTCCGCACTCTCCGTGCAAAAACAAAATCCTCTAGCAAACAGAACCCCTAATCCCAACAGTTTCAAAGTCCGACCGCACGTCCAGCAGCGGTGTCAAAACAGTCCCCAAAAAACTGAAAAAACCAACCGCAGTTCTGACGGTGGCATCCCAAAGTTTTGGCAGCTGGCCCGATGGACGGTGACGGCAGGAAAACAGCTCGAGTGGCCTGCCACAGGTCTGGCAGCGGTGGCATAGCAGTTCTGGTGGCCGGCCAGTGATCTGATGACAGCCTTGTAGTAGGTCCAGCCACGTAAGAGCTCCGATGGCCCATGGCGAAGCACTGCAGGTGGTTTGTGACGTGCAGGCCGTGCTGGACGGTGACGTGCAGGCCGTGCTGGTCCCTCCAGCGCGCTGATCTCCTGCTCGGGCAGAGCGCGTCCATCACAGCTGCCAACAGTTGAACCGATGGTGAAGATGGTGTGGCAGCTGCAGGCAGTGGAAATGATGGTGGTGTAGCAGCCACTGGGGGTAGATTGGACAGTGATGCAGCAGCAACAGGTAGGTGAAGTGATGGTGGCGGTTGAGCAGGTGTGGAGACCTCCAACTGAGGTCTCCAACATCATAGACACAGGAACAGCAGCACAATGCAGAAACAAACACATATCATATAAAAAGAGTCATAAATGCTCATGGACCCTGGGTCGCTCAGACCCAGGTCCTGGACAGAGAATCTGTTTTTCATTCATATCATGTCAAATGGCTGAATGACAGTGAAGCTGAGTCTGAGATCTCTTCTGCTTTAATTATTTGTGGCACAAATTTAAAAAGTTTCTGGAAACATCCCTCAGAGGTTTTGGTCCATGTTGACATGACATCATCACACGGCCACTGCAGATCCATGATGTGAATTTCCTGTTCAACCAAATTACATTCAACTCAGTTCACTTTTATTTATACAGCAAAAAATCCCAACAACAGTTGCCTCCAGGTACTTTATATTGTAGAGTAAGAACCTTATGATAATAAAGAGAAAAAAGAGAAACTCCAACAATGAGATGTGGGAAAGCACTTTGGCGACAGTGGGAAGGAAAAACTCCCTTTTAACAGGAAGAAACCTCCAGCAGAACCAGGCTCAGGGAGGGGCGGGGCCATCTGCTGTGATTGGTTGGGGTGAGAGAAGGAAGACAGGATAAAGACATGCTGTGGAAGAGAGACAGAGATTAATAACAGATATGATTCAATGCAGAGAGGTCTGTTAACACATAGTGCAGACCTTCCCAAAGTGTGGGGCCCGCCCCCTAGGGGGGGTGCAGAGCCATTGCAGGGGGGGCGCGGCATGAAAGAGGGGGGGAAACAAAACGCTTGGACACTGCTAGCACGGGGCAGCCACAGAAACGCAAAGCAGGAGATGAAGCATAGCTGAATATGTTTCCAAACCAACTTCATTCTAAGCCAAAGACTAGAAAATATGGTGAAGCAAATCTTCCCTTTGGGTTCACCTGCACAAGTGCCGAGGTAGGTCTCCCTGCAGAATTGGATTTCCCTGTGTCGGGAGCAGCGCTGGGCTGTTCAAATCACGGACAAACAGGATCCCACAGCTGTTTATGTTTTTGAATCCATTTTGAAAATTGTATTGACAGCAATGTTGAATATTATTACACATGAAAAAAACAACTGCACGTAAAATAATCACACCGTGACGCCTCTGCCTTTGTAAATGGAGGGACAGTAACTGCGTGTATGTAACTGTGTAAAACCTGCAGATAGTCAGATTAACAGTATTGTGTCTCTATCTGCCATTCTGCAATTCATCTCATGTAAACAATAACGTGGCGCACAGCATGACGTGAAAAACGGCACATAGCTTTGACGTCGCGCGACGAACTCTGTATTCCTCGTCCACGCGTAAACGCAAAAAAGGGGTTTTAAAAAATCTCCGTTTTCGGTGATTCGAGACGCCGTTTACGTGGACGAAACTGCTGCGTTTCCAAAAATCCCCGTGTAGGTGTGGACGTAGCGTAAAAGAGTTAGTAGTTTATTTCCTTACTACCTGTAATTTATTGCAGATTACTTGTATTTGCTTAATTTTTAGTAAATGTTTGAGGTGTGAAATAAACCGCAATGGAGAAAAATATGGGTGTGTGTGGTTGGAGGATTTGTGCGCGTGCGGGGAGGGGGGGCGCGAACATTTTTCTTGTAAACAAAGGGGGGCCCAGCAAAAAAAGTTTGGGAACCACTGACATAGTGAGTGAAGAAGAAACACCCAGTGCATCATGGGAATCCCCCAGCAGCCTACACCTATTGCAGCATAACTAAGGGAGGATTCAGGGTCACCTGGTCCAGCCCTAACTATATGCTTTAGCAAAAAGGAAAGTTTGAAGCCTAATCTTAAAAGTAGAGATAGTGTCTGTCTCCTGAATCCAAACTGGAAGCTGGTTCCACAGAAGAGGGGCCTGAAAACTGAAGGCTCTGCCTCCCATTCTACTTTTAAATACTCTAGGAACAACAAGTAGGCCTGCAGTGTGACAGCAAAGTGCTCTAATAGGGTGATATGGTACTGTGGGGTCATAAGTAATAAGTATGATTTAGTCTGATGCTTGCAGTGTTAGTGCAAACAAAATGGAAGGAAACAATAATCAAAGCAATCTGGATTCTTCCAGCAGTGTCACTAGCACAGATGTAGTGATGGACAGGTGTGACACAGATGTTTCTGATGCCCCTCGTGGTTCTGTCAGGACATCATTAGAGTGACATGAAAACCTTCAGATGTTATGATGTTACTCTTTCAAACCCTTTCACCGCCCTCGCTCTCTCTCTCCTTCTGGAGGTGGTGCTCTCTTGGCCTTCCTGCGGCTCCTCGTTCTGCTCGGCCGCTCAGGTGCGCTCAGGTGCTGCATTATTCACACCGAGCCCGGGGGCTCTAATTAAACCCTGGAGAGAAGCGAGGCGAGGCAGCCTCCGTCAGCCTGGATATGATGAGGATTTCTGATTTAGACCGTGACTTCAGCACGAGCCGCATCAATCTTCGTTTTTTTCTCCCTCCAAGCTTGAACACTGTAACTCAGAGAGCGCAGGGTTCCTGATGCTTCAGGTGAAGCAAAAGCAGGTTTGGAGGCCTGGACGTCCACACCGAAGCTCAGAGTGCTAAAATATCCACACAGCAGCAAACCAAGTGTGCCTGACTGCTTCTAAACGGAATCACTGCATCCCAGTGTCTCAGTTTACTGTGACAAACCTCTTCTATCTGCATACACAGAACATCACAACAAGCTGAATCAAGTCTACTTTTGCAAAGAGATGTGGGACTTTTACAGATTTAATTTGTTGTAACATGCTGGCCGTCTCACATCCCTGAGTCTGTCTGAGAGGGTCTGGAAGCTCTGGGGGGGGGGGAGGATTATTGACCCTGTGCACGAGAAAATGCTAACTTCCTGGTTTGAGACCGGATGTGGGGTTGTACATTTCCGGTAGCTTAACTTTGCGGTCAATTGCTACTGCGAAGATATACTCCAAAATCATGTCCAAAACTCGAAAACGGAAAGATCGCGTTAAGTTACAAAGAGCAGAAGGTGGGAACACTCACCACTGTTGTGTCATAAAAAATCTAATGATCAATTTTGACGTTTAAAGAGTTTAGATCGATCAGTTGTTTACATCACTCAACACAAGCAGAACTGCATCACTGCAGCAGAAGACACATCGTCCACATTCAGAAGCACATCTCTGTATAGTGACTGGTCTTGTGATTTAAACAGGCAAATGTTCAGCATTCAAACTACAGGTGAACAATAGTCAAACCAGATGTTTCCCCGTTATGTTGATATCAGCTAGTCAAGTACACACCTACACAGCATGTTAACAAACCGTGAAAAAAGCCACACAAAAAATGAACGATTGCTGGTAAGGGTTTCTATACATTAGTAGTTACGAAGGGTATGTTGTGACTTACCTTCAAAATTACAGCGGTCCCTCGCTAATAACGCGGTTCACCTTTCACCTCGCTGTTTCACAGATTTTTTTAGTGCAAGTTTGCACGTTTTTTTTACATCACATTGTGTCCTGCATCCTGATCGCTGCAGACGATCTCCTCCGTGACGTCTCTCCTGTACAGTACAGAATCGCTGCATCGATCGCTAGCAGTGTGACTCTGGAGTGCAGTGCTGTATGTCCACGATGTCCACGAAACGTTTTGCACCGTCAAAAAATAAAATTGGCTACTTGATTTCACCTATCGCTGGTTATTTTTAGAACATAACACCCGCGATAAACGAGGGACAGCTGAGAAATATAACATTTGAATCCCTTTTCTCTTTTGCTCTGAGGCGCGGGGGAAAAATATCGACAAGTCGATGAACATCATTTACAGATATATTGGGTAAATGCCCAAGACATCTATAGAAATGTAAATCGCCGCTTGATTCATTCATTTGCTTAACTTGTTTTGGACCGTAAACAGGGCGTGAATAGGACTGTCACAGTCTGGCGAGGGCAGACTGTATGAATTGAAAAAAAGGACCCAAAATGCAGACTCCAAGGAACAGGGAACAAAACTTGAATGTTAACAAAAAGCGAGCCGTTTAATATGGCTGGTAAAAAGGTACAAACAAAGGGCAAGGCAAACTGAAGCAAAATTAACACAAACCTAAACTGGGAAATCTAAACGAACAATAAGAAAAACCTAGACAAGGAACTTGGAAGCATGGGAAACATGGCGTGGACAACAGACGACCTGACAATCACACACTGAAAACAGAGGACTTAAATACACAGGAGGTGATTAGGGGAAGTGGGAACACATGGAGGAACAGCTGACTGACATGAGCCTAATGAGGGGACAAGGGAAGTGAAACTAAATACAATGAACAAAGAACACACGACTCCTTCAAAATAAAACAGGAAACATGAGACAGACATGATAATACAAACTTGATAACATAAGACACGTAGCATGAAACACGAAGGGTGAGGGGAAACTTAAATACAGGGGAAGAAAACACAAGGAGTCTAATAACCAAATGAACTTAGATAACCTAATGAACAAAATAAACAAACTTAAAACGCTGGGTCAAAAGACCCAGGATCATGACAAGGACATCGGAAACAAAGCTCCCCACAGGAGTTTCCGCACCGGAAGTAGCATATGCTAACGTGCACATAGTCAATTCTGGAGACTCCCACCAGGTGATCTGGGAAATCACCTTCAGATTAAAAGTGGTCACCTGGACCTTTATCAACACAAGAAAGCGCTAACAATCAGTCACTAAAAGCAACAAATAGTTCAATCCAATCACCGAGCAACCACCGCTGTGTTGTCTTGTTGTCAGGAGATTGCCGTCTCATTTTAAGTTTAGCGTGACATAATGCAGCTGGAGTGTTAGGACTGCCTGAGAATATCTGTAAAACAATAAAATATTTATCAAACACAGTATTTACAAGCTGCAGTTCCTCCAACGTCCACCAGAGGCTCCAGCGGTGAGGCAGTCCCCACAGACTCCCATGTTAAAATGTCCGCCTTCAGTGGATCATTTCGTCCCTCATAGCAACTGTAGCAACGACAATGTTTTTATAAGTCACCCGTTTGAATTGTATTAAGGATTAAATTTTGCATTACTAGGGGCGTGGCCTATTTGAATGACAGGTGGATGGTGACACAGGCGAGAGCTGTCTGCTCAGCTTCACCTGACCTGGACCTCAGGACCATGTTTATGCTTTGAGTCTTCTGGAGCATTTTTAATGACATCATCTGATCAATAATAAGACTGCTGTAAAGTTACTGTACCAACAGAACGTCCAAGAAGTCCGAGCTTCAGTTTTACTGAGTGAAATTTGAAGAGTTCTACTCACCAGAACTGGAAATTGTGAATGCAGAGTTGCCATGTAGAAAAACTCCAGACTGCCCGGGTCTTTGCACTTTCTGCTAAAATAATTCTCCTGTGACGATGTTGGATTCAACAAAGATGATCGCAATCAGTGCAGCAGAACAGGAAGTACTTTATTTATTCATTACCTACATTACCCATGATGCAATTCCTTTTTGTTCTGTGACAGGAGTTTAAATGAACAAGGTGATTTTTAAAAGATGTAACCATAAAACACTTGTGTTTAATTGGTCAGACTGTCACAGCTGATGTGAGGTCGGCTTCATATCGAGAAGAGCTGATCGGTAAATATTTCCATTTACAGACTCGGCATCTTCATCCCTTCACTGTAAAGCGTAAACACTGTGCTGCCTCTCACTGTACCTGTCTTACATCAGCCTGTCGCAAGCTTCAAATTAGTGTCACTCTGTTCATCCAGGCCCCACTTTGCCTGTTTTTACACATCCTCCATGCCGGTCTTCCAGATTTATCTGCACCGTATCTCCGTTTGCAGCTGCTCTGGCCCGATCCTCTCCATTAAGCTTCCACATAATCAAATCTACTGACAGCTCGCTGCAGAAACGCTGCTTTCCTCCGGCTTTTCAAAGAACACACCACCCCCTCCGCCTGACTGCTGCTCTCCACCCGGTTCCAACCTGGATGCTGCTGGCAATGAATTGTTGCATAGCAACCGCCTGCTCGGCACCTACACCGTTCCTCGTGTTTGGAGCCCGAGAACCTCAGAAGATGTCATGATGCGAGCTGAGTCACCCACACGGATCAGAGTCACAACAGCCACGAGGGCTCTTCTTCCTCTGCTCATTCTTTATCCAGCTCACACACACACACACACAATGCTACACACCACAGAACTGTGTGTAACATGTTTCCTGCAGTCTAAACATCTGCAGGTGACCACCTACACCTGTGACAGTGATGTCATCAGAACAAGATCTGCATGACTGCATCCATGTCAGAACAGCTCGGGAAATCACACCAGATGTGGGTGTGCGTCATGTATTTGTAGTTTTTCTGTATTTGTAGGTTTTTTTTCTGCTGTCTGTGTTTTTGCTCCATTTGTTGCTACATTTCACGTCACTTTTCTGGTCTCAGAAAACTGTTATTTTTCTTTTGGTTACTTCATGTTTTACTTTGTTTTTCTTGTTTTGTGTAACAGTTGTGTTTTTCTTTACTGTACTGAAGGTCTGCCTGGCTGTGAGTAAATGAGTGCATGCATTGTTATGATCTTTAATTCATGTTGTTTGTAACTTTTGATCTGGATTATTTTATCCATCCATCCATCTTCTTCCGCGTATCCGGGGCCGAGTCGCGGGGGCAGCAACCTAAGAAGAGAAGCCCAGACCTCCCTCTCCCCAGCCACCTCCTCCAGCTTGTCCGCAGGAACACCAAGGCGTTCCCAGGCCAGCCGAGAGATATAATCTCTCCAGCGTGTCCTGGTTCTGGCCCGGGGCCTCTTGCAGTGGGACATGCCTAGAACACCTCACCCAGGAGGCATCCTTGTCAGACGCCCTTATCAAACCACCTCAACTGGCTCCTTTCAATGTGGAGGAGCAGCCGCTCTACTCTGAGCCCCTCCTGGATGGCCAAACTCCTTATCCTCTAAGGGAGAGGCCAGCCACTCTTCAGAGGAAGCTGATTTCTGCCGCTTGTATCCGCAATCTCGTTCTTTCGGTCACTACCCACAGCTCGTGACCATAGGTGAGGGTAGGGACGTAGATCAACCGTTAAATTGAGAGCTTCGCTTTTACTCTCAGCTCTCTCTTCACCATGATGGACTGTGTTGAAGGGTTTTTTTTATGTTGTAATATAATATATTATGGTCCGTAAATTTATCCGGCTTTGTTAATCTACTGTGTTGTTGTAAAGTGTTGGTAGATGTCGTAAATTGGGTTGTGTTGGGCCACCATGTGGTCACATTAGGTTAGGTGGGTACTCAGTAGGTGGAGCAAGAGTCTTCTGACTGTGGTAGTTTATAGTTGTTTTAGGTATAACACCAGGAAAATGGGGTAAGCCTGAGTTAACTTAGTGACTTTGTAACTGGCTTTGTGTGACTGCTTAACTTGACCACCAATGTCAGGGTAAGTAAATCCAGAAAGATGCTCTGGGATTTGAAATACAGGATCCTGTGGCTTGTGGATGACTTGCTGATTTTGTCAGATAACGATGACAGATTACCTTTAAGCTCTACCTGTGAACACTGGATATCTTCCAATTTTTCTCAGCCTTGTTGCAATGGTAGTAAAGAAGGTGTAGGGGAAATAATTTGCATAATTTCAAGGCACACCAGAGGGCAAAATGTACACCTGTATTCATGTCTGTCCAAAAGATGCTCCGTGCAGCCTTCCATGTTGGATCTTCTTTTGATCATAGCATCTTTCGAAAGTCTTTACCCAGTTTGAGACAGTTTCTCTGCTGTGCAGTGAGCTCCATCCGCCATCATCTTATTAAACACACATTCCAACAAACGTTCACAGCGGGAGCGCCTTTGATCGCTGGCATCTACACTTGGCCGACTTCTCCGATCACCCTCTCAGGTGCAGGGCAGCTGATAAATCCAGAAAATATCAGTAAAGAGGAAGAAAAAGTGTTTGTGGAAAGAAGAGAGCAAAAACACACCAAATGCCCCCATCAACCCACACCCAATACACTAATATAGATTATGTACAGGCTGCTCTCCATATGCAGACTGAAATTATTGAACAGTTGTTGATTTGTTGCTCAGAGTTTCTGTAATTGGTCGCATAATTCTTTCTAGCTGCTGAGACAACAAGAGTCAAAGTCTGGTGCCTGGAGTCGCCCTCTGAGGTGACTGATTAGCTTCAGCAGCTGAGCTCAGTGAGGTTTGGAGGGAACAGCTGATTGCAGTCAGGCTAAATTATCCATTTACAAGCTGACATTTAGTTTTCTTCTCTTCGTTTTCCATTTCTCTAACCTTGAGTTAAGGCCTGGGGATGGTTGCATTTCTCTGTTCCTCACACTGAAGTTACCAAATTCTGACATACTGAACTCATCTCTGTCTGCTAATTACTCACTCTGTTCAAACAATAAGATATATGACATCTCATTCACAATCTGTATTAGTGATGTATAAACACATAGTAAGTGAAGAAGAAACACTCAGCAGCCTAGACCCATCTGCTCTTTAAGTGTGACGTATGAACCCTGCTGCCAGGTCTGAACTACTCTGTGTTTACTAAGGCTGTTGTGTTTTTAACATGTTTTAATGCTTTGCATCTGGTTCTATTTAATCTGAACAAGCCCCTTAAAAAAGCCATAACCATCGGGAACCCTCACGTTAACTTTTATCAAGTGGAAAACAGTCAGCGTTCATCCTCCAGCTTCACTGTGTTTATGTTATGCTAACATAGCTGTGTCGCTAGCGATCATGTAGCACATCATTATATACCAGCTAGCCCAACTTCAGTAACCCTACAAACATCACTGCTGTTTAATTTTCTGTCTTCATTTATGTTGGAAGTGATAGCAGAGCTGTACGTTTGAATTTTTCAGAAATCTCTCAGTCAGAACATGCTATATCATGTTTAGGTGGAAGCTAGCGAGCTAACTTCCTGCTAACTTCTAACTAAACTTCATAAATCCTGTTTTCATGGATGGCTGGATGTTAAACTTAATTGTTACACCTGGTAAAGCAGCAACACTGATCATTTTATTAAAGATGAAAGAATTTAGACAGTTTGTAACTCTCAGTGATGCCGCAGTATTCGTTCGGCTTTGGGACCTGAAGTGGAGTTTGGATCCGGAAATGGCTAACGACGTGACTTACAGACCAAATAGACACAATCAACAAGAAACTGGAGAGACTTAACAAGATGCCACTCAAGAGGCTAAACCAACTAAAAACACAAAGACTCTGTTTTCATTAAATTCAGGTGTTCCATTCACCTCCATGTGTATAAAGTCAAGCAGCTAAGGATGCAGACTGCTTCTACAAACGATTGTGAAAGAATGACTCGCTGTCAGGAGCTCAGTGATTTCCAGTGTGGTACCATGATAGGGACACCACCTGTGCAACACGTTCAGTCAGGAAATGTCCTCACTACTAAATATTCCACAGTCAGCTGTTAGTGGGGAAATTGGAAGAGACTGGAAACAACAGCAACCCGGCCATGAAGCTGTAGGCCACGTAAATCGCAGCGCGGGGTCAGGAGATGCTGAGATGCAGAGGTCGCCAACTTCCTGTCATTCGTTACAGACTTTCAAACTTCATGTGGCCTTCAGATTAGCTCAGGAACAGTCAACTTCATGGAAACAATGAGCAAACTAGTGATTAAACAGAAGCCCCCAAACCCAAAATCACTGGGTCAAAGTCCAAAGTTCATGTGCAAACAAAGTGGAATAAAGACTACAGAGCGGCAGCTTGGCCCCATCAAACACTGAACATGTCGGTCAGGAATCAACAAATCACTGATTCAAACTCAGAGCTCATAAAACAACTTTCATGACTTTTCATCTTCTATGAACACATTATTATTATCCTATTTTTGCTGTTTTATATATTTTAATTTATAACTCTCCTTTTTTGTTGTAACAGCCTACGTGAGGCAACTTTATAAAGCAACACAAAATAAATGATTATTATTCAATTATTACATCGAGCCTTTAACCAAACTGTGCCCTGTGACTGCTCCTCATCTGTAATGTTATAACCTCTCATCTGTGGTTCCTCTGAAAAACACTGTGGAGACGTGGAAATGGTGGTTTAAGGGCCAGCCATTCGGTGTGATAATGGCTTCTACATTCCACTATTAATTAAGCCCTGAAGGAGAATTCAGGCCCTCATCATAAAAGAGCTATGGCTGCTTTAAAAACTCTGATTGGTACAAGTACTTCCTCATTTGAAGCGGGCCTGCTTCCTTCATGTCCAATTCCTCGGCTGCTCTTCTTTTCTCAGGCAGGAGGTGATTGTACTCGTGCTGTATTTGATCCCGACTGCAGCGCGCTCAGCTGAGACCGCTCAGTTGTCCATCAGCAGCCTGTTTGACGAAGCCGTTCGAGTCTTTTAAAACTCTTTCTGCTTTTCTGAAGTATAATCAGCTCTCCTCCAGAGACACGTGAGTTATTCTGCTGAATAATAAACTCTTAAATTTAATAAAACACAAGCCTCTGTGCGACCTGAGCGGGCAGCAGCTTTGTATTTCCCCCGTCATCAGGTTGATCTTTTAAACCGCTCTCTTCTATGGCAGAAATTTTACTTTAGCCACAAGATTGTGTTCTAACAATAACAATTGATACAGCTACATTGATAGATAATATATTCACAAATAAAATTGACCATGAAATAGTAGGTGGACTTCTTATAACTGATATAAGCGATCATCTTCCTGTTTTTGCAATTTTTCAAAATTATTTTGGGATTAAAACTAAACAAAAGAATCAAATATTTGATATGATACGACATAGAACAACAAGAGCCATTGCTGCCCTCCAGGTGGACTTAAAGGAACACAATTGGAATCAGGTTTTTGCAAATGAAGATTCAAATAGTGCATATGATGCATTCTTATCAACTGTAATTTCACTATATGAAAAACATTGTCCTTTAATGAAAATCACTAGAAAGAATCACAGATCAAATAAGCCATGGATCACAAAGGGGATAGAAGATGCATGTAAAAAGGAAAATAATCTATATAAGAGATTCATAAAACAGAGGACAAAAGATGCTGAAATAAAGTACAAGTTATATAAAAATAGATTAGTAAATATTATAAGAACAAGTAAGAAAGAATATTACCACAAATTATTGGAGCAAAGTAGAAGTAACACACAAGAAACATGGAGGATATTAAATAGTATAATCAAAAAGGGCTCAAAAAATAAGAATTATCCAGATTATTTTAAAAAAGATAAAGATATTGTGCTTGATAAAACTAAAGACATTGCAAATGAATTTAATGATTTCTTTGTAAATGTTGGCTTTAATTTAGCAAAAGAAATTCCAGAGTCAAGAAATAATAACGACCTAAATAAACATATTACTCAGAATGTGTCCTCCATGTTTATTGGTGCTGTAACTCATAGAGAAATAATTAACATTGTGAAGACATTTAAAAATAAAAAGTCCACTGACTGTTTTGGTATTGACATGATATTAGTTAAAAGTATTATAGAATATATAGTGCAACCTTTCGCATACATTTGTAATCTGTCCTTTCGAACTGGTGTGTTTCCCTCACAAATGAAAATAGCAAAAGTTATTCCAATCCATAAAAACGGAGAGAGATGTCAGTTTACCAATTGTAGGCCAATATCACTGCTCCCACAGTTCTCAAAAATTTTAGAAACGTTATTTGTTGATAGACTTGATAAATATATTGAGAAGCATAATCTCCTAAGTGATAACCAATATGGCTTTAGAGTGAAAAGGTCCACTTCGATGGCAGTGATGGAACTTGTTGAAGGGATATCTAATGCTATAGATAATAAGGAATATACTGTTGGTGTTTTTATAGACTTAAAAAAGGCGTTTGATACAATTGATCATTCTATATTAATGAATAAACTAGAGAGATATGGCATAAGAGGGTTAGCATACAAGTGGATGAAAAGTTACCTGGATGACAGATATCAATATGTCGAATTCAATAATGTCAAATCTAAGCAGTTGAAGGTAACTTGTGGTGTTCCTCAGGGCTCTGTGCTGGGCCCTAAATTATTTATATTATATATAAATGACATATGTAGCATTTCCAAACTGTTAAAATGTGTATTGTTTGCTGACGATACCACTCTGTATTGCTCAGGTAAAAACCTAGAACAGCTTCTGACTACAGCGGAAAAGGAGTTAAATATATTAAAAAATTGGTTTGATGTAAATAAGTTATCATTAAATATAAATAAAACAAAATTGATTATTTTTGGCACTAGACAAATGAAAAATGTATCTAAAATAAGGGTTAATGGAATTGAAATTGAAAGAGTGTACAAAAATAAATTTCTTGGAGTGATAATTGCTGATAAGCTGAGTTGGAAGTCTCATATAAACCATGTGAAAACAAAAATGTCAAAAACCATTGCTATTCTCTATAAAACAAAGCATGTCCTGGACAAAAAATCATTATACACACTTTATTGTACTGTGTTGCTTCCATATATGACTTACTGTCTGGAGATATGGGGTAATGCATATAAAACGTACACTCTTCCTATTTTCAAGTTGCAAAAAAGAGCTATAAGAATTATAAACCAATCAAACTATATAGAACCAACTAACATTTTGTTTATTAATCTGAATACCCTGAAATTTTATGATTTAGTTGAATATAAAATGGCACAGATAATGTATAAAGCACAAAATAACTTGCTTTGCCCCAGTACTCAGAAGCTGTTTAAAGTCAGAGAGAGTCAATATGACTTAAGGGGAACAGATTTCTTTAAAAAGAACAAGATGAGGACAAATATAAAGCAGAGATGTGTTTCTGTTAGAGGAGTTAACCTGTGGAATAGTTATGACAGTGATTTAAAAAGGTGTAGTTCATTTTCCTTGTTTAAAAGTATGTTTAAAAATAGAGTATTAGAAAAATATATATATCAAGAATGAAAAGAGCAAAAAAAACCAAAACAACCCCCCCAAAAAAACTCTTGATTCTTTTGCTTTGATGTAGTTACTTATCTAAGGTGGAAAGTTTTTTTTTCTTGTTTGTTTGTTTTGTTTTTGCTTTGTTTTATTATTTGCTTCGAGCCCTGTGTACAGGAGCTGCATGCAAAAAGATCTTTTGTTAAAAGGGTTGGCGTAATAAGCAAATGCTTCAGCCAATACCTTTTGATTAGCCTTGTCTCATGCTTTCTTGCTTTGTGGTAGATCTTTGTTCTGTCTTCACTGAGATATTTGAATGCTAATCAATAAAATCAAATCAAATCAAATCAAATCAACAAACCTGTTAGCGGTGACCAAAGTTACGCCAATATTAACTGCCCAACACTTCCGTTCCTCTAATCTGTCCTCTACTGTCCAGTTGAAGCTCCAGCAGTGAGCCCAGCAGCAGAGACAGACAGGTTTGGACCATTTATAGTGTGGGGATAACTTCAAACTTCACCATCTCGTCCAGTACGAACACTTCTGCCTCCAAAAGTCTAAGAAGGTGGCGACCACAAATCTCATCAGCGCTTCAAAAGCACTCTCAAATGTCACATCCTGACCTCCTGTCCTCGTATCCTCGCCTGAACCAGGAGAGGAGGTGAGGATGAGATTTACAGAGGATTTAACGACGTGAGAAGGCCTCACCTTAGAGCCTCGTTTTAAAGAGCTGTCATTAACCAAGTCACAGGACAGAACTGATGTATTTTATGATGCGCTCGTGGAGTAAGTTTGGTTGGCTGGTCACTCTTGTGAAGGTGTGGATAACGACTCTCACAAGCCTTAGAAATGCCTCTGTGACTTTTCGGACTGATGATGTCACCGATGTTGTTCCTCAGCTGGTTCTTTATATCGTGGCGTGATCGTGATGTGCTGCTGGTTGAGATCTTTCAGCCTGTTTCACTTTGTCAGACAGCTTCTGTTTAAGAGGTTTATGATTCAGCAGGTGTCACAGTGATCAGCTTTGCTGTGGCAGTGAAACTGGACTCAGTCACAGTTAATTCATGATTTAACAAAGAGAGCCGGCAGGTTGGGATAATTTGATGCCTTAATAAACGAACTCGTCATCTAAAAACCGGATTGTGTGTTTACTCTGATTATCTTTGTGTAATCTAAAAATTTGTTTGATGATCTGAAACATGTAGGTGTGACAAATATGCAGAATCATGAAGGGGTATATACTCTTTCTTCCTTATTGCTTGTGTCAATGAAATATTGTTTCATGAAGACTCGAGGTAACTTTTGGATATGACTGCGTGACTCGCACAGTAACGGTCAGAGTGTGCGTGCTTATGGATTAACGTGGATGTGAGGGACACACCAGGCTGTACTCTGACTTTTTGAGCCTTTGTGTGTTTTGCCTCACGATTCAGAGCTTTTAATCAAGTGTACCTACATCTGTCATTGACATATATGTATTAAAAAAACAAAAAGAACTGATGCCGAGCACTGAGTGACACTTGGGTGACTAACAGACAAGATGAACAGCATCCCTCTGAGTGGTTTTCTTTGCAGCTGATGTGAGTCATCAGTGATCATTTCCTCAGGGAGACACTGTTCTGCTCTGTAAGTGAGAGCTCTCACATTCATTTCCCTGCTGTCCTGAAAGTGTCCATTAACAGCCTGAACGTCTGCATAAATGGCAACATGACTAAAATGTAAATGCAAAGGCTGTCGTGTGAAATTAAGAGTCTATGTAATCTAGCAGTCTGGGGTGTCCTCGAGCCTCTGAGATTGATTTCTGAAGAATATGGCTGGAAACACTCATTATTTCTCTGATGAGACCCAAACCAGCAGCAGGGCCGTGCAGAGACGTTTAAAGGGGCGGGTGCTTAAAGCTACAAAGGGGCACATTGAACCAGGCTGAATAACAACAACACACATTCATGAAGAATCTAATATGGGCAACAAGGCAAAGCAAACGTAGCCTATGTTTTACCTGATGGGTACAATGTTGCTGTTAAGGTGTTGCTGCTGCTCCTGCTGCTGATAGTGCTGGAGGGCAGGGCTGTGCTGATCTGAGACTGCAGACATTAAAAAGTCTGTAGGAGAGATGGTAGCTGATTAAACAAGTGTCATGAGATAATAACAACATGCAAAGATTGGTGACAGCGCTTGGAATCACAAGGCAACAAAAAACCGAGAAATAAACTAGACTGTGAATCACTCTTTGCTTCTCTTCTTCCTTCCATCCCATCATTTCATATATTAGATTAGATTAGATTAGATGAAACTTTATTAATCCCTCGGGTGGGTTCCTCCGGGAAATTCAGTTTCCAGTAGCAAAGCACCGAAAGAAGTTGCATGTTACAGATACATTAAGGGGAATGAGAGTAAGGATACAAGCATAAATACACCATACATACACATATATAGATACAGAATATACAATATGGATAAATAGGATTGCTCATTTGAGTGAGTATATTGCACAGTGGTTATTGCACAGTCAAATATAAGAAAAAAGACAAAACAAAAACAAAAAACAAATATTGCAAATATTGCACAGTGTAGAGAAGCACCTACAGCTCAGTTGTTCCCGCCCTCCCTTGTCCCCCTGTTTCTCCTCCCTCTCCCCTCCAGTGAGGAGTTAAACAGTCTGATGGCGTGTGGGACAAAGGAGCTTTTAAGTCTGTTGGTTTTTGACTTTGGGAGAAGCAGCCTGTCGCTGAATAGGCTCCTCTGATTGTTTACGACCGTGTGCAGAGGATGCCCGGCATTGTTCATAATGTCCATCAGTTTCTTTAAGGTCCTCTTCTCTGCCACTGTCACCAGAGTGTCCAGCTTCATGCCGACCACAGAGCCCGCCTTCCCGATTAGTTTCTCCAGCCTGGATGAGTCCTTCTTTGCTGTGCTGCTCCCCCAGCACACCACGCCATAGAAAAGGACTCCTGCGACCACTGACTGGTAAAACATCCTCAGGAGCTTCCTGCAGATGTTGAAAGACCTCAGCCTCCTGAGGAAGTACAGTCGGCTTTGGCCTTTTTTATACAGGTGCTGCGTGTTGCATGACCAGTCCAGTTTGTAATCACTCTCCACTTGCTGTCCATCTGAGAACAAGACACAACTTGCTATTGCAATAAACTATTATTTAATTATCCACACTTAACAACTCTTACACTTAATCTATAATAAAATGATGACAGAAAAATGTTATAGAAGCAAAACATTTCAGTTGTGCTTATTCTTTTTGTTTATACTGGAATACCTCTCCAACAACTGGTACATGTGTTAATGTTACCTGTGCTCTTTGTAATCCAGCTGCTGAGGGATCCACTACCTTTAGTAGCCTCACACAGCTCCTACTGTTTCCTCCTCATGTCCTTACCAGCCATGTCTGGACAATGTTATATCATGAGTAATCATTTAAAAATCCATATACATAAAACACACACATGCACACACAGTGACATTTTAGACCTTCTTCAGAATACTGTGTATACTGTGGGCACAAGTTTCCATCATGGTGCTGATCCAGAATCCTTCCCTTATTATTTATTACTAGAGCTACAATAATAAAGCAATGAGGGGAAAAAAGTAATAAATATGAAATAACGTATTTATGATGATTCCATTTGTTTCACTATCCACTCTGTGCAGGGAGAAAGCTTATTACATTTTTAAACTGTAGAGATACAATAATTTTGCTGCTGTAAAATCAGCATTTTGTCTTATTTAAAATATAAATCTAATATAATCTGTTTCTTAATGTATGTTCTTTAAAATACAGCGTGTTTTTGAAATATCATAATTATAATCATTATTATGTGGACATGCATATTAGATCGTTTTAAGTGAAATATAATCCCTCCAGAAAGGCAGGAAAAGCCCGGAAACTTACTTTAAAACTAAATATGTTCCCTAAAACGGTGACAGAGCTACAGACCCATGACAGCCTTACACAGGTAGCCAGCAGCTGTGACCAGCACTACTTGTGCAGTTAATAAAAGGACAGGTAATGTTTGTCGCGCTGTTGCACACACAGCACGCTCGTTTGTTTCAGTTCGTCAGTTGCAACAAGACAGCTTACCAACGTGTACGTAATAAGCCAATACTCCTGTGTGCTACACACTACAGTGTACGCTGTACACCTACTTACTGGTTGTGTCGCATCAGTCTGTGTCTCTGAGTTAACTTGTGTTTCTCCTACAGCTCCGGACCGCAAAAAATGCACGTGCTCTTTGTGAGCTCGTTCCCGGCTCGTAACCAGCGCGTTCTGCCGTCAAGGGCGATCATTGGTTAAATGTGATCATGTGACTGATGCAAGCCAGATCCTTTTATTTAGCAAAACTGTGACTAATAGTTAAATATTATTGTTGAGAGGCACAGACAGGACTCCGCACGCACACACACATATAAAACAAATAATTAAAAATTAAAAAATAACAATTGCCTCAACAAAAGGGCACTTTGGGCACCCATCAGGAAAGGGGCGGGTGCTCAAGCCCCTTCCGCCCCCCCCTCTGCACGTGCCTGACACTGAGCTCGAGCGCTGCTCCACCAGCTACAGGTTTAATATCAGATCAACAACAGTAGAAAAACAGAGACAGAGACTACCAGACAAAAAGAAGAATAGGAAATCCAACATCATCCAACAGGCTCTTTAAAATAATTCCTCTGTACAGTATTTACACACACACACACTGAGGAGGAGGAGCCTGTCACTCAGTCAGTACAAGGAAGCAGTCTGAATACTGCCCTCTGATTGGCCGGCACTCCTTCATCCAGTGTTCTCTTTATTTCAGGTGAAGCTGAGATGCATCCAGGTAACGGTGTGATGTCATCCGGAGCTGAGCCCGTCCTTCTGAAAGAGGTCAGAGGTCACCTAGTCGTCCCTGCAGGTACGTCACTGTGAGCTCTGCCCACTTGCATCCCAGCAGCACCTGTTGGCCAACGGGACCGGCCAGAACCAGCAAAACCCAACGGGACCAGGATCCGGTCCAGCGAGGGTCGGAGCAGTTGGCTGGACGTCCAGGCAGAGATATCAAACATACACAGAACACCACTGAACTGATGTCACGGAAACAGAGACGCTTCTTCACGTGATCCAGTCACATGACTCGGAGAGGCGTAGAGGCTGGCCAATCAGGTGTGCCTGTGGAAAGTGAGAGGAGATCACGGGTCAGAAGATTTTACCAGGGAATGGCTTGAAATTAAAACAAAGAAGAAGAAGGAGGTGATGAGGAGGAGAAGGAGGAGGAGGCTGATGTCCTGTTCAGTAACACTTACACTGAGATTCACTGCTCTGACCAGTAGGTGGAGCTGCTGCACTGAGACACCTGAAGCAGGGCAGGTGAATTTCAGTACAGGTGGAGAGGAGCGGCACAGAAGTCCAAGCATGTTCATGGATGTGATGAGCACCTGCGCATTACTCACATATAACTGCTTTTTATTAATTGTGAGTTTTTGGTGTGTTAACAAAAAAAGGAGGAATTTGTGAAATTCATTGTTATTTGATTAATTACTAAAGAAAGACTTATATTGTTAATTTGGGGTGGCTGTAGCTCAGGAAGTGCAGCTGGTCATCTTCTGACTGGAAGGTTGGTGGTTTGATCCTGGCTCCCCCCAGTCTGCGTGCCAAATATATTTAAAAAAATAAATCAGCATTTCAAATAGATGGCATGTCCATCATGTCATTGACTGCCACTGAGGTCTCAATCTGAAGACGGCTCCTAAAAATCACAAACAGAGGAGAGAATAATTAAAATCAGTTTGTTAAGAAGTTTATGCCTCAAACCATAAGTCCTTAGTTTCTCTGCTTTCTTGTTAATTATATGACATTCAGCACATTTTGTTACACAATTCTATTAAGCTGATAATTGGCAAGGAGGAATTAGTGTGTCTGTGAAGTTTCTCAGTCCACCAGGTCATCGTAGTCTAAGGAGCTTGGAAAGAAAAGCATCTGGACTTCTTTAAGTGTCTTGAAGACGTTTCACGTCTCGTCCGAGAAGCTTCTTCAGTTCTAAGATCAAATGGTGGAGAGTCCCAGACTTATAAGCCATGTGGGAGAGGTGAAACATCTTCAAGAAACTGAAAGAAGTCCAGAGGCTTAGATTAATTAGTATGGTACTGACAAAATTTGATCAGCCCTGCACAAAACAAGACTTAACTTGTCCTTTATCTTAAAACGCTTTATATTTAGTTAAATCTAACATTAAAAAGTAACCAGTATTGGGATCAGAGAAATTATTTTACTGCTATTGTTCATATTACCATGGCATTAATAACATAATCTACAAGTATTGATATTGCATTCAGAGGTTTAAACATATTGGCACCCAATTAATTAGCCTTTAGTACAGGAGCAGTGATAACCACTTTAAACTGTTGAGTTGAATCTATAATCTTAAATGCTTTTGATAATCTTGAATGTTTATATGCAGATTACATTGCATTATAAAAGAAAGGCTCAACTTTGACTACAGTCTGGGCCTGAAAGTCTTGACAGGAAGTGCAGGCGTTTGAGTGAAAGTGAAACTAAGCAGAGTGTGAGTGACGTGGAGCTTAGAAGGTTAGTCTTACAGCAAGAATAGTAGCTGAGCAGAGACCTGAGTGTATTCAGCAACCTGCTGTGTTTGAGTTTGCTTGGTAACAGTTGACTGAGAATAAGTCAGGAAGTATACTTCTAAAGTGTCTTTGTTTCCTCTGTAAAGTGTGCATTTTGGTTGCTATTTTGAGGAGTTGTTTGGATGATGCTACTTGAATAACCAGGTTATTCATTATTATCTTTTATACTTTTATATTCTTTTATTAAGTTTTAAGTAGTATCATTTGATTAAAACATTTATTCAATATATTACACATATAGTTTCAGTTGTGCTGGCCTTCTGTCTGGGGAAAAGGTTACAAGGTTTAGCTGGTGAGGGAGAGGTGAAACTGAGTGCATGTCAGGTCGACACATACACACACATAAGTAGATAGACTCATTTGTAGGTAAAAGTTTAATCATGTTATGCCTGTCGCTGCGAAATTGAGTTTGCAAAAGAACAGTTTGCTGCAGAACCGCTGCTGATGTTCCAAGACGATAAACGGGCGTCCGGCAGCGACAGGATGCACCTGCCGTGGAGACGGAGACGATGTTCTTTCAAACTGTGTTAAAAGTCATTGTGGTTTTGATTTGACGTATGCATGTATTGTATCTGCTTGAGGCATGAGGGGGCGTCAGTAAATATGCCCTGATGCTATAAAACCTTTCCTGTGTAGTTTTTTGGGCGGAGATCTACAGCTGATGTTATGCGGTGTACATCTCCCCACGCTGCGTGTGTTCATTAAAATCATCGTTTTGACTACTCCGGCCGGACCAGTGTTGTTATTTGGATTTCCTCCTATATCCCTCCTTAATATTTGAACCTTAACACCAGTCAATAAATTTGGACTGTAAAACTTACCAAAGACTGTGACATAAACCAGGACGTGTGTTGCTTATATATGAAACCCAAGAGAAGCATCTCATCTGCATGTCCTGTGAACCTAGAACAGAGGCAGACAGACGAGCACAAAAACTCGGATGAAGGAAATTTGAGAAGGACCACACCCTGACTACTTCTTTAGATTACATTACCCACAGTATTTAAACATGAATACATTAGATCCGAGTAGTAAAAAGTAGCATTTTGCTTTCTTTTCAACATATGACAACAGAAGGACAGCCCATCTTAGTTGAAAGCCCACTCACCACGACAAGGTGCGGGCCACGAGTGGGAACACGGGACAAGACAAACTTGGCAAACAAGACAAACTAAGACAGGACAACATACAGATATACATATACTTCATACACATCAACAATACAAGAAAAAAAACATGTAAACAATAACAATTTATTAACAATAACATTTTATGTTAACAGTTTGAATTTTAAATACTGAATGCAAACTCATTAGAGCAAAACGTACTCTCATTTAAATGAACTAGGGCCTGTTGTGTGTTTGTTGTTGGTATGTGTTTGGCTGGAAAGCTGAGCCATCAGTGTGTGTACAGCTAACGAGAATAAAAGGGAAATGCCACAGAATGCTGAGTCGTGGTCGTGCCGTGCCTCCGACCTGTCACAAATTCCTATCAGCAATTACAAAAGTAGCAAACAGTGGCAAGAGACCTGTTTTCTGTTTCTTCTGCTGATGATTCAGTCCTGTTTATGTGGACTGTAAACCATGGGCAGCAGAGGAATAACTGGCAGTAACTGATAACGACAGCTAGGACTGAACAACTAGTGATTTATTGTAAGTTAAATATAAATTTAGTTATATTCTTTGACCAGATATCTCTCTCTCTCTCTATCTATCTATCTATCTCTCTCAATTCTAATCTAAAATACAATATATGTGCAAAAACACGGCAGCAGAGGACGATTTGATTTTGTCTTGGGAATAAATCACTACTGGAAATCACAGGACTCAGATCAACACACGTCTGCTCTCCAGAACCAGGACGACGTGCTGAGATCACGGTGGGCGACAAATGTTCATCAGCAGAACGATGAGACAGAAACACAGAAGAGCCGTTTGGAAAGGCAGGAGGTACAGTGCTAACAGGCTGCAAGAAATATAAATACTGACTCACGTCTGTCTCTATCAGTACTTATCATTCAAAAGATACGACACACGTGTACAAAGAAGTGTCCAGGTTCATCCTGACCATCAACCTTTCTGACTGAAGGGCATTTCTGCCAGCAGGACTTCAGATATAAGCCGTGACGTGAGATATAAGACAATAACACTATCAGTCATGGTCTGGCATTCCCAGAGCACAAAGCTCAGCAGGACATAAACAGTGTGGAGTCATCAACATCATCAACAGAAGGAAAAGTCTGGAGAAGTCTTCCTGCAGGTCCTCACAGAGACGCCAGAGAGCTGCTCAGAGAGTTCAGAGTGAGCTGAAGGATGAAGGTCAGACCATAACATTCCTCCAAAAGTGCCTTCATGGACCTGCAGCCGAGAAACCGATGCAAAGTGTTTATGCAGGTGAGAGAAGTTCACCTGAGGGCTCTTATTCAGCGTGCATGCCGAGCGCTGAGAGACGGAGGTTGTGCTGCAGGCAGACGTTTGGACGGCGACTCAGACTTCTCTTCTAGATGTCGTCAAATATTTGTCTACGAGATGACGACGAGACAGGTACCGTCCTCCCGAGTGCACAAAAACACACAAGTGAACACAGCAGCACACAAATCCACACGTCTGTGGACACGTCAGGACAATCTATAATCTTCCAACACAAAAACATACACTGAAGTAAACACACAGAGCAGTAGCAGATTTTTTTTTAATGTGTTTTATTTATTTTCATTTGCTGCTAACTGCCTTGTTTTCATTTGTAGTTTTTGTAGTAGGAAGAACTACAAAATCTACAAATAAAAAAAGTGCAGTTAACAAATGTAGTGCTCTCCACTATGTGAACCCCTCAGCTGAATTTTTAGGTTTTTCAGTTCAAGCCAATGAAATGAAATCCAAAAATTCAACCCCAACAATCAAATGATCCCCTATGAGCAAGCACTCTGGCAACGGTGGAGAGGAAAAACTCCCTTTTAACAGGAAGAAACCTCTGGCAGAACCAGGCTCAGGGAGGGGCGGTCTTCTGCCATGACTGGTTGGGAGGTGAGGGGCAAAATAAAATCAAACATAAAGGAGAGCACAGCGTATTTATGACAGGTCGGTGGACTGTGGCTCGAGTTCAAAAGATGCTCGAATCCCGCCTGAGGTGGTATGGACACGTGATTCGAAGCGATGAGAACTCAGCAAAAACGACTATTAAGGATCGACCCAGACGGACGCCGGCCTCGAGGCAGACCGAAAAAACGGTGGATGGACAAAATCAAGGAAGACATTAAGACCATCAACGCGTCACCTGAGGACGCCTTGGACAGAACCAAACGGAGAAACCTTTGCTGAGGAGCGGACCCTGCACCAGCGGGAACAACGCCAGGATGAAGGTGGACTGTGGCTGGAAAAGATCATTACTGTTTTTAAAGGGTAACTGGTCCACATCCACAATTACAGTAGAGCTGTAATTGTGGATGTGGACCACAATCCACAATTGTCGATGGGACGTGTGCATGCAAGAACACGCAAGCGATCATGATAATAATCATGACGCTCTGTGGGGTCATGATAATAATCATGACCCCACAGAGCGTCACGATAATAATCATGAGCCCACAGAGCGGGACATTCGCTTCAGCCGAAAATCTTAGAGGCGACCCAGAAAGCTGCAGGAAGAGCAATGACACATCCGGCAACAGTTAAACCTACTTTAAGTAGGTTTAGACCCCACGAACCAAGGGATTCTCTTTCTGTTGTCTGTTGTTCATGTACTGCTGGGCGCTGAAGATTTTCCACAGTTTGTCTGAGTTCTGCAATCTCTTGCCTCAATTGTGCGTTTCCTTGCCCGAGTTGTGCGTTTTCTTGACTGAGTTGTGCGTTTGCTTGACTGAGTTGTGTGTTTTCTTGATTGAGTTGTATGTAGTTTTGACTGAGTTGTGTGTTTTCTTCACTGAGTCGTATGTTTTCTCGAGTGACTGTTAGGATATGTTGATTGAATTCTATGAACATTTCAGTGAGTTGTGCGTTTTCTTCCCTGAGTTCATCTGTCGTACGCTGCAGTGGGCCTGACTGATCTCCGGTTCCCTGTGACATTTCTTTAAAGGTTAAAAGCTCAAAAGTGTCAAAAAGTTAAATCTCTGAATGATTTAAATGCAAAGGTCAGCTTTGTCTAAAACAACTGGCTCTTTCTGATGTAAACTGTTAAACGAGCTCCTCTATTTAAGGACTTGGTGGGTGTGGCAGAGAATGTGATGTCACCGTGACATAACAATGATCCTTTGAGAAGATCAAAGGATCATTGTGATGTCACCGTGACGTCACAATGATCGTTCGAGAAGATCAAAGGATCAAAGGAGCGCTGTGGATCATTCTGCGCATGCTCAGATCAATGAACGGGAGAATTATTTGTAAATACTTTGCTATCTAACAAAGGTGCTTTTAGCAACAGCTGGTGGTGATTCATCGTTATCAACCCTTAAACTCGTGAATTGGCTCTCTAGCTTTTACGTTTCGATTGCTACTGTTGTCTATCACATATGTATTATTTGCAACCCAGCTTACCTGTAAAAACAGACACACAGCAGGTAACAGGAACTACTCTGTGCGCCAGCTCGGCACCACTCTTCTTCTAGCGAGGTGTTGGCTACTGATGCGTAAGACACCGAGCGCCCTCTGCTGGCGGAACTTATATTACAGACATTAACGGTAGTTTTCCCCAAAAGAAAGTGACTTGAAGCATAAAAATAAAATGGGAGGCTGCAATTTTCATGTACTCATCTATACCATAGTGCCACACAAGCCCAAAACTTAATTTATCACATTAAATAAATGTGAATGGCTAGAAAAATCTAAATCAAAATATGAAACTCCAAAATAAAGTTTATTAAAAGCCACTGAGGTTACAGTGATCCTGAATTATATGTGCATGTGCTTTGCAGTACATTAGGCAGGTCAGTTCTTTATTAACGAGGCCATTTGGCTGGAAAGCTGAGCCATCAGTGTGTGTCTGTGGACACGTCAGTGCCTGCAGACACTTTAGAAACGGCTGTGCTTCACTCTAACACTTTAACACTAAAGAACACTGAGGAAATGAACAAACTGACAGTTAACAATATGGAAAAATAAAAGGATCTCTCTGCTGCTGAAAAGTGTGAAATAGCTAAATGCCTTGGACACGTAGTGAAAACCTGAGATATTTCATGAAAACTTAATCGCGATCACCGCGACGTTAGGAGATCTGTGGCTGAGTCAGAGCACACACGGGTTCGTGCAGATAAAGGCACAACGAGGAAGGTTTCTGCAGGACAAATACATCCCATTAAGAGAGCAGCTGCTAAAAGGCCATTACAAAGCAGCAAACACATATTTGAAGCTGCTGGTGCCTCTGGAACCCCACCAACATCAAGGTGTAGGACATTTTGGACAATCTATAATCGTCTAACACAAAAACATACACTGAAGTAAACACACAGAGCAGTAGCAGATTTTTTTTTAATGTGTTTTATTTATTTTCATTTGCTGCTAACTGCCTTGTTTTCATTTGTAGTTTTTGTAGTAGGAAGAACTACAAAATCTACAAATAAAAAAAGTGCAGTTAACAAATGTAGTGCTCTCCACTATGTGAACCCCTCAGCTGAATTTTTAGGTTTTTCAGTTCAAGCCAATGAAATGAAATCCAAAAATTCAACCCCAACAATCAAATGATCCCCTATGAGCAAGCACTCTGGCAACGGTGGAGAGGAAAAACTCCCTTTTAACAGGAAGAAACCTCTGGCAGAACCAGGCTCAGGGAGGGGCGGTCTTCTGCCATGACTGGTTGGGAGGTGAGGGGCAAAATAAAATCAAACATAAAGGAGAGCACAGCGTATTTATGACAGGTCGGTGGACTGTGGCTCGAGTTCAAAAGATGCTCGAATCCCGCCTGAGGTGGTATGGACACGTGATTCGAAGCGATGAGAACTCAGCAAAAACGACTATTAAGGATCGACCCAGACGGACGCCGGCCTCGAGGCAGACCGAAAAAACGGTGGATGGACAAAATCAAGGAAGACATTAAGACCATCAACGCGTCACCTGAGGACGCCTTGGACAGAACCAAACGGAGAAACCTTTGCTGAGGAGCGGACCCTGCACCAGCGGGAACAACGCCAGGATGAAGGTGGACTGTGGCTGGAAAAGATCATTACTGTTTTTAAAGGGTAACTGGTCCACATCCACAATTACAGTAGAGCTGTAATTGTGGATGTGGACCACAATCCACAATTGTCGATGGGACGTGTGCATGCAAGAACACGCAAGCGATCATGATAATAATCATGACGCTCTGTGGGGTCATGATAATAATCATGACCCCACAGAGCGTCACGATAATAATCATGAGCCCACAGAGCGGGACATTCGCTTCAGCCGAAAATCTTAGAGGCGACCCAGAAAGCTGCAGGAAGAGCAATGACACATCCGGCAACAGTTAAACCTACTTTAAGTAGGTTTAGACCCCACGAACCAAGGGATTCTCTTTCTGTTGTCTGTTGTTCATGTACCGCTGGGCGCTGAAGATTTTCCACAGTTTGTCTGAGTTCTGCGATCTCTTGCCTCAATTGTGCGTCTGCTTGCCCGAGTTGTGCGTTTTCTTGACTGAGTTGTGCGTTTTCTTGACTGAGTTGAGCGTTTTCTTCACTGAGTCGTATGTTTTCTCGAGTGAGTTGTGCGTTTTCTCGATTGAGTTGAATGCTCTCTTGCCTGTGATGTCTGTTTTCTTCCCTGAGGCGTGTGTTAAATTCAGCGATGTCTAAGTTTTGATCAACAACAATATGTAGAATTTCAACTGCCGTACGCTGCACTGGATCTGACTGATCTCTGCTTCCAGATGGATTATTCGACGTTCCCTGTGACATTTCTTTGAAGGTTTAAAGCTCAAAAAAGTTAAATCTCTGAATGATTTCAATGCAAAGGTCAGCTTTGTCTAAAACAACTGGCTCCTTCTGATGTAAACTGTTAAACGACCTCCTCTATTTAAGGACTTGGTGGGTGTGGCAGAGAATGTGATGTCACCGTGACATAACAATGATCGTTCGAGAAGATCAAAGGATCAAAGGAGCGCTGTGGATCATTCTGCGCATGCTCAGATCATAAAGGTGCTTTTAGCAACAGCTGGTGGTGATTCATCGTTATCAACCCTTAAACTCGTGAATTGGCTCTCTAGCTTTTCGATTGCTACTGTTGTCTATCACATATGTATTATTTGGAACCCAGCTTACCTGTAAAAACAGACACACAGCAGGTAACAGGAACTACTCGGTGCGCCAGCTCGGCACCACTAGGCTGTGTCCCAATTCAGGGTCTGCACGCTCGAAGTACGCGCACTACGCGTACTACGTACGGTGCGTACTATAAGTACGAGAAGTGCGGAAGTGAGAGGCTTGTGAAATGGGACGGTCTAGCCTTCGTCGTGCTGTTCAGGTTGCCTAGCATATAGTCCATATAGTCCAAAAAGGCCCAGATGGCCAAGTTCAGGGGGCCGACAGCGCAGGAGGCCAAAACAGTTCAGTTCCGGAGGCCGACCATGCGAATGGCAGCGGCAGTGGGGCAGGTCCGGAGGCCGGCCACGCAGTAGGCAGTGGCGAGGAAGTAGTTCTGGGGGCCGACCGTGCGGACGGCAGTGGCGACGTGTAGGAGGTCGTCCACGCGGAAGGCGGGGGCGGCAACAGAAGTCCGGAGGGCGGCCACGGTGGTGACGACGCCCAACAAGCGGCCTGACAAATGCTCGATGACGTTGAGGCGGCAGTTTGGGACCTGAAGGTGGCGTGATCCCTGCGGCACCAGGTGAGGCGGAGGCTGGACCAGGCGGAGGTGAAGCCGGACCAGGCGAAGCGGGTGAAGCTGAGGCGGAGGCTGAAGCCGGACCAGGCGAAGCTGATGAAGCTGAGGCGGAGGCCGAAGCTGGACCAGGCGAAGACGAAGCTGATGCAGAGGCTGGGCCAAACGAAACTGGTGATGCTGAAGAGGAGGCCACTGCAGGCGACGCTGGAGCTGATGCGGGGGCTGGACCAGACGAAGAGGATGAAGACACGGAGGCTGGACCAGACGAAGAGGATGAAGACACGGAGGCTGGACCAGACGAAGAGGATGAAGACACGGAGGCTGGACCAGACGAAGCGGGTGAAGCTGAAGCAGAGGCTGGACCAGGCGACGCTGATGAAGCTGATGAGGAGGCTGCTGCAGGCGACGCTGATGATGCTGATGAGGAGGCTGCTGCAGCGGAAGCTGGACCAGGCGAGGATGAGGCTGCTGCAGCGGAAGCTGGACCAGGCGAGGATGAGGCTGCTGCAGCGGAAGCTGGACCAGGCGAGGATGAGGCTGCTGAAGCTGGACCAGGCGACGCTGAGGATGCTGAAGCTGGACCAGGCGACGCTGAGGATGCTGAAGCTGCTGTTGCTGCCGGCGGCGTGGGTGAGGCTGCAGCTGGCGGCTGGACGGGCTCCTCGGGCCCCTCCAGCTGACGAGGCAGGAAGCTGGCTAGGTTCTCCTGAACCTCCAGCTGACGAGTCATGGGGCTGGACGGGCTCCTCGGGCCCCCCAGCTGACGAGACAGAAAGCTGGACGGGCTCCTCGGGCCCCCCAGCTGACGAGGCAGGAAGCTGGACGGGCTCCTCGGGCCCTCCAGCTGACACAGTCTCAGAAACAGCAGGTGCGGGGACCTCTGGCGGGGACAGAACAGAACCAGCAGGTGCGGGGACCTCTGGCGGGGACAGAACAGAACCAGCAGGTGCGGGGACCTCTGGCGGGGACAGAACAGAACCAGCAGGTGCGGGGACCTCTGGCAGGGACAGAACAGAGCCAGCATGTGCGGGGACCTCTGGCGGGGACAGAACAGAACCAGCATGTGCGGGGACCTCTGGCGGGGACAGAACAGAGCCAGCATGTGCGGGGACCTCTGGCGGGGACAGAACAGAGCCAGCAGGTGCGGGGACCTCTGGCGGGGACAGAACAGAACCAGCAGGTGCGGGGACCTCTGGCGGGGACAGAACAGAGCCAGCATGTGCGGGGACCTCTGGCGGGGACAGAACAGAACCAGCATGTGCGGGGACCTCTGGCGGGTACAGAACAGAGCCAGCATGTGCGGGGACCTCTGGCGGGGACAGAACAGAACCAGCAGGTGCGGGGACCTCTGGCGGGGACAGAACAGAACCAGCAGGTGCGGGGACCTCTGGCGGGGACAGAACAGAGCCAGCATGTGCGGGGACCTCTGGCGGGGACAGAACAGAACCAGCATGTGCGGGGACCTCTGGCGGGGACAGAACAGAACCAGCAGGTGCGGGGACCTCTGGCGGGGACAGAACAGAACCAGCAGGTGCGGGGACCTCTGGCGGGGACAGAACAGAGCCAGCATGTGCGGGGACCTCTGGCGGGGACAGAACAGAACCAGCATGTGCGGGGACCTCTGGCGGGGACAGAACAGAGCCAGCATGTGCGGGACCCTCTGGCGGGGACAGAACAGAGCCAGCAGGTGCGGGGACCTCTGGCGGGGATAGAACAGAGCCAGCATGTGCGGGGACCTCTGGCGGGGACAGAACAGAGCCAGCAGGTGCGGGGACCTCTGGCGGGGACAGAACAGAACCAGCAGGTGCGGGGACCTCTGGCGGGGACAGAACAGAGCCAGCATGTGCGGGGACCTCTGGCGGGGACAGAACAGAGCCAGCAGGTGCGGGGACCTCTGGCGGGGACAGAACAGAGCCAGCAGGTGCGGGGACCTCTGGCGGGGACAGAACAGAGCCAGCAGGTGCGGGGACCTCTGGCGGGGACAGAACAGAGCCAGCAGGTGCGGGGACCTCTGGCGGGGACAGAACAGAACCAGCAGGTGCGGGGACCTCTGGCGGGGACAGAACAGAACCAGCAGGTGCGGGGACCTCTGGCGGGGACAGAACAGAGCCAGCAGGCACGCGGACCTCTGGCGGGGACAGAACAGAACCAGCAGGCACGGTGGCCCCTGGCAAACACATAGCAGACTGCAGCTGCACAGAGCATTGACTCTGCTCAGGCAGTGACAGCCGGGTGCAGTCCTCAGCTGGGTTCCTAGCCTCCAGGGGTCCAGAGTGGGCTGAGGGCTGAAACTCAGCCTCTGGGGAGGCCCTGGAGTGCGTCACAGTCTCTGAACTAGCCAGCTTTTTAGGAATGATTACATTATTATTAGGTTTGTCTCTCTGCTTAGAACAAACGGATGAAACACAGTTCCTTTCAGATTGATTTGACTGAGCTTGTCGTACCGGAGTAGCAAGTGACACAGGATGCAGGGCTAGTGGCTGCTGAACAGGAGGCTGAACTGAGGGTGACTGAAATAATGGTTGGGACGACGACGGTGGTGGAATTGGAGACTGCGCTTGAGGCCGGGCGGCTAACTGCGCTTGAGGCCGGGCGGCTAACTGCGCTTGAGGCCGGGCGGCTAACTGAATAAACACAGCCCCAGAATTAACAGTCCCAAAGTCTGGTGAAACAGAAAGAGTGTCTTTTTCACTCACCACAGCCGGCGGTTCCGAAGTCCCACCACCCGGCTGTGGGGTGAGGCGTCTACGACGCGAACGTTGCTTCCTCCTCGGAGAACGCTCCGACTGGCCGGGTAACTCCACATCCGGCAGTTCGGACTGCATATCCTCCGGTGGGCTGAGCAGACGAGCGGTAGGGGGGTGAAGGTGCAGCTCGTTCAGAAAGAAATTATGAACAAGTGGGTGGAGTGAGCTGAGCAGCCAGGGGAGACCGGAAACCAGTCGCTCCAATCGATTAGCTATGGCTTGGCAGAATCCCTTCTCCTCATGCCCCAGCCATAAAGTAATTAGACGGTCCACAGAATAAATAATATCCTCCTGGAGCTCCTCGGGCGGGTTGAATGCTGCTGGGTCCATTGTGGCCGGTTCGTACTGTCACGGCTGCCGAGGCGAGCCGTGTGGAGTTGGAAGAAGGACCCAAGATGCAAGCAGTGGATGAGATGCTAATGAGGTTTATTTACAAAGGTGTAGTGGCAGACAAGCAGTGGGGCATGACAAATAACTGAAGACACCTAAACTGGGAGAACTAAAATAACAGACCTGGAAGCATACAACAAAGGGATGAGAAGCAGAGAGACGCAGACGAGGAACAGGACACCGTGGAACTCAGGGTAACGCAGACTGACACGAAGTAACACAGACGAACCGGCAACAGGCAGGAGAACACACAGGGCTTAAATACACACACCAGTAATCAGGGGATGAGAGACAGGAGGGCAACACAGCTGGGAGGAATCAGAGCTGACGGGACAGGGGAAACGTAAACAGAACACACTCATATCAGACAGAGACCTTCACAATAAAACAGGAAACTCAGACACAGGGAACCAAACAAGACACAGAACTAAACAGACAGATTGACAAACAGACGGGGTGACACCATAGACAGACAGGGACACAGACGCAGGCTCAGAGGCAGACCAAACATAACACATAGAACTCAAACAATAATAATCATCATCATCATCATCATGATAAACTAGAAAATGATAACAAACTAAAAGCGCTGGGTCACCGACCCAGGACCATGACAGAGATATTATTTTGATAATCTGACTCGTGCAAAGCTGCTCGAGCAGAACCAAGAATAACAACATGGAGTGTGTTCATCTGCACAACCAGAAGACTGAAAGAGACAAACTCTTTATTCATCAAACTGCAGGATTCAGTGAGTGCTAGCTTTTCCGCTGCTTACAAACTGCACCCAGCATGTGCATACGATACGTTCTGATCTGTAATAAAGAGAAAGAAGAGCGCACAGTCAGCGCATGTAAAACCTCTGCTGGTTTCACATGCAGCATGCAGGGTGTCAGTCTGCTCAGCGTGACAACAAAAATCTAAACAAACGCAGGTCATTTCACAATATGAGGATGTGGAAGAGGGCTAACCTTATCTATGGGTGTGGCAACAACTGATAACAGATGGTCAGTTTGACAGCTGTTGCAGGTTAGCCTTCATGCAGAAAAACTGTTCAGGAGATGAAGATGAATAAACACAGACACATGTTTAAAGGAATATCCTTTGAGATGGAGGACATCGCTGCAGTAGGCACGGCCGCCCAGCTGTGTTCTTCTGATCTCTAACAGAGCTTCACAAACTGTGTCAGCTCTCCAGATAAGGAAGGACATTTTGCCCCATCGACAAGCAGCTGTGGTGTCGTTGTGGAGTCAAAGCACCCAGCACCACCCACAGACTGAGCTCACTGTGGTCCTAAAGGCTCCACTCAGACCAGCGTGGCCCTTCTGTGATGTAGGACCTCAGCAAAGAGGAGGATTCACCCCAGAAAGCCACTCTCCTCACAGACAGGCAGACGGCACCTCCAGGATATCGGCTGTAGTCGTTACAAGTGAAAAGGGCTTTTCTCTCTGAGACGCTGTAACTGCAGAGCAGCTGAACAAAAGGAAAGACGTAACTTCTATAGGGACGCAAAACTCTGACATGAACGTTATCACTCTTGTGAAAGTCATAAGATGACTCACCACGTCTGGATTCACCAAAAGTTTAACCGTGTAATTTCCACTTCATCAACAACGAGCCTCAAATGTCACAGTCTCAGTATCCCACCATGACGCCTTCCCATGAGTTTGTTTTTAACCATTTCTGTCTCCAACTCTTTGTCTCTTCTTCTACAGGAAAACAACAGATGCAGGAAGTCGTCCTTTAAAGTGGGGGCAGACGAGAAGCCTCCTTCATGTTCAGGAGGACGTAGAGCCCAGAGCGCCCGCAAATGTCACAGTCTGCCTGCGACCCAACGTTCACCTCCACCCGTCCCCCAAAGGACGAGGTGGACACCGAATGGATTTTCCCCTCATCATATCTCTGAGACTTCCAGCAGACATCCCATAATTACCAGCAGGGTAGTCCACAGCGACCAGACTCATCAGCCATTTCTTCCTCTGCAGACAAAGCTCTTCTTCGTCTCTCCGTCTTCACGGGAAAGATGTCAGCAGACTTTCAAACAAGTGAACCTTCGTTATCCTGTAAAAACAGTGACATACTCTTCCTCATGACGACAGCTGAACACTCACAGCTTTATTACACTTTACTTAATTTAAGCCACGTCTGTTAATAATGCATCTGAAACTTTATTGCATCAAGTCCTACTACATGACACAGCGACTCTCAGTGCTCGATGTGGACGTGTTAAACTGTTTGCAGCCACACAGTCCCAGTCTCGATATGAAACAGACGTATTCTTTTCATTACTAAGGGCCCGGAGCCGGCAGCAGATTGATTTTTCCTGATGAGCGCTTCATTAAGAAGCAGAGGTTTCTGCAGATGGAGATCTTATGGCTCAAATGCACACGGTTAGCAAGAGTTCCAGAAGAATAAGTGCCAGCGGCCCCTGGAGGGCGTCGTGTTCGTCGCATCAGAGAAACACTAAAGTTCTGAGCAGAACAAACAACAAAGCAGAGTCACCTGAATATTGTTCATTTAACAGGTTTCATCATGGGAAACATCAGTGTGGTCTGCAGATTTGTCTTTTTTTAATCAGGTCCTTTGAAAAAGACAACATTTCATTTTGATGGTGGAGCCGAAGGAAACGTCATGAACCAAAAAAATAAAAGCGTGCATGAATGTCCTCGTCATATTTTAATCTGATACACCTCCTTGCCAACAGGTTTGTGAAACATTAGTATTATATGAAAGAGTCCATCCTTTGATGTGAGTGAAGTTGGCCCCCCCACCTTCTTCAAATCCAACAAAAGTGGTATCAACCGTTTGTGCTGCACAAATTGTCGTTTGTGCTGCTATCATTTTAAAGATATTCAAGAAAATTTCTAGAGGTCATCCGAGGTCAACCAGCCCCCCCCACATTAATGGAATCAAACTAAACTGGTGTCAATCAACTGTGCTACGTTTGTGCTGGTTTGTGCTGCTAAAATTGTCGTTTGTGCCGCCTCTGTTTTAAAGATATTAATGAAAATGCAAACGTCAAAAGGTCAACCAGCCCCCCACATCACCCAAATCAAACAAAAGTTGATGTCACAGGTTTGTGCTGTGTTTGTGCTGCTAAAATTGTCGTTTGTGCTGCTATCATTTTAAAGATATTCAAGAAAATTTCTAGAGGTCATCCGAGGTCAACCAGCCCCCCCCAAATTAATGGAATCAAACTAAACTGGTGTCAATCAACTGTGCTACGTTTGTGCTGTGTTTGTGCTGCTAAAATTGTCGTTTGTGTCGCCTCTGTTTTAAAGATATTAATGAAAATGCAAACATCAAAAGGTCAACCAGCCCCCCACATCACCCAAATCAAACAAAAGTTGATGTCACAGGTTTGTGCTGTGTTTGTGCTGCTAAAATTGTCGTTTGTGCCGCTTTCATTTTAAAGATATTACCAAAAGTTTCTAAAGCTCAACCAGCCACTTTCTTTACTGTAAAAAAATTGAGAGATATTAACCAGCATTGGATATTTTTTTCTTATGATCACACTCTTAAACCTAGTAATCAAAGTGCTATAACTTATTTAAAAACTAGGTTAAATATAGCATTTAAAATAATTAATGCATTCTGTTGGAGAAAAAACTTTATTTGCTGGTAACAAAATACAAAACTACGAGAACAATGTAGTATATATGTTTCCTGTTAGAAAAGGTAAATACATGGAAGTGTCTGAGCCTCACAAGTCTAATACAATAACTGAAAAATAACAGCTATTTCCACCATCTAACTCACAAACTAGAAAAGGACTTTCTTTCATGAAATCTTGCCATCATTCCTTTGTGTAGAGCACAGCGTGCGGACATACGCTGGTGTTTTCAGATGCTATGGTTACATCCTTTCTTAGGTCATCATACATCTCCCAGATGTACGGGGTCCTGTTACAGAATGTCATATAATGCCCGAGTGTTTCTGATGTTGGGCCCTCCTGAAATGCAATGACTGCTTTCAGTGTGAATTTCTCTCCTTGAAGTAGCAGAGTGGATGGGAATTCAGTAAGCAAAAACCTTTTTGGACTGTGAAAACTGTGCTCCAGAGTTTCTGTAGAGCATTTTCCAAGGTCTGTGTCAATCCATACAAGCTCTCTCAGGGTGAAACTGTGACAAACAGTCCCTGTGCAAAGTTGCTTTCCTGATGAATCTGTTTTAAATGCTGTTGGAGATGCATCAGGACTTTCGATTGGTCTTAGGCATGGCGATGCTGGAAGGTTGAGCCCTTGTTCAACAGCAGACTGAAGGTGAGCTATGCCAGAAGCTGAGAGGACTGACAGATCAATGGAAACAAAAGGTATTTGCCTTGTGTTTGGTGTGTAAAGTTTGCAGTACTGGGAGGAACACTGTCTTGTGAAGTGAACACTTGGATTTTCCGTCATTGTTTTTTGAATTACTGTGGACACATGGCACTGTGCATCAACACGATGAACACCAGTCTTCAACTGAACAGGGCAGAATATTGAGCTCAGCACCTCTGCCCTCAATGAATAGGCATGTTGAGTGACACCCTTTGAAGCAAGGGATTTCACAAGCTGGAATACTTTATTCTCCTCTGAACTATTCAACATGTTTTGAGCAGTACGACTGTCACAGTAAGCGCAGCACAGACTTTGACAGAAGGCATCAAAGGCACAGGTGTTCATGACACAGTGTTGTCCTTTGCCAAGTTTTACTGGTTGTTGATTATTTCCATTTTTTAACAGCCCTAGCTTTACTTTTTTCTTTTTCACAGCTGGATCTGAGTGGAGCCATTCAGGACAAGGGGAGAGGTATGAGGTCAATTTCCTCTTCTTTGGTGGAACTGCAAGGCCTCTCCAGTTTTCCAAAGCTGCTGTTTCTTCAATGTCCATGTCTGTGTCAATTTTGGGCTCCTGAGAGGGGTTATCATCCACTTCCTGCTCCACAAAGGCTTTGTGTGGATCCTGACGCTTCGCTGTACCATCCTGTCTGGCAACCTCTGCTTCTTTTCGTATTTGTTTTGCAGAACAGATCCGCATGTTCCCTTCAATAAAACCAAGATGACGTGCAATGAATTTATCTATCCTTATAGGGAGATTTTCATGCTTGAACAGACCATGTTTAATGTTCTTGAACTCTGCTTCAACATTAGCTGAAGTTGCAGTGAGCTTTTCGCTCTGAAATAGGGGAACCATTACTCCAGTCCAGAGTGGTAGGTATCCTCCCAATCTAATTAGGTGTGGGACGAGCTCAGGTAGATAGTGCATATAGGGTCAGGGTTAAGGTTTGCACTTTGAGAATCAACTTGTGAGAACTGTGACTACTGTTCATGTGCTGCAATAAATGAGAGACCACTGTATATAATAATAAGTATATAAGTATATAATAATATAATATTCTCTATGACTATTGTCTTCAACCTGTTAACATTTAATATTGTCTTGATAGAGTCAAGTAATCATGCAGCAGAGTCCTCCCCTGTCTCTTCTCCTGGCTCCCCAGACCCTGGTCCCTCAGCTCCTGCTGCTGCACCCACAGGTATGAACATCAAGCACTGATAGCTTTTTACTTGCTTGAATCCCCTTGTGATCACCTTTACTAAATATCTACAACCAATCTGTTCATATCCTGGTTTTTTCAATTTTGAAAATGAAAATCTAGTAGCAGCCTTCTCATTACTTTGTGTTGTTTTGTGCTGTGTTTTACAGGCCCACAGAGGAGGACAGCTCGAAGGCGGGCGAGGGACGGGTCCCAGGACGGTCCATCGGCGGTGGAGCTGGCCATCCTGGGGTCCCTAAAGAGGCCACGCCCGTCTCCAACAGAATATTTTCTCCTCAGCCTTGTTCCTGCTCTGGAGAGCATGCCGCCTCAGACACGAGAATTCGTGAAATTTCACATTGATAAATTAGCTTTTGAAAACAGCACAGCTGTGTTAAATTTGGAAACATTGGACCCTAATGATCAGCAGTTTTCTGATGAGGCAGCAGGCTCTCCAGGGCAGAAACAATGTTCTTATTTTTCTCCTCCTTCTCCCTGAGGCTCTTCCACTCCAAGCTGGGTCCTTTTTATTCCTGTCTCTCTGTAAATACTTAAATTTCATATATTTAATGTTTTTGTTACTGAATTTATATATTTTATCAAATAAACATTTATAATGACAAATGTCTCTGTTCTACTACACAGCAAATATTGGCACCCGACTTGACACAAGTAGAATTTATTTCATATTATACTAATAATAAAACATACTAATACAGTGGGATGCAAAAGTTTGGGCAACATTGTGAAAAGTAATTATTTTCCTGTACAAATCGTTGGTTGTCACAATAGAAATTGTCAGTTAAATACATCATACAGGAGACACACACGGTGATATTTGAGAAGTGAAATGCAGTTCACTGGATTTACAGAAAGTGTGCAATAACTGTTTAAACTAAATCAAGCAGATGCATAAATTGGCAACACAAAAAAAGAGAAATAAAATAAATATTTAGTGTATATCAATGTGTGTGTCTCCTATATGATATATGTAAGTGACATTTTTTACTGTAACAGCGATTCATACAGGAAAATAATGACTATTAATAAGGTTGCCCAAACTTTTGCACCACACTGTATATAGGAACATAGTGAAGACAAGTTACTTAAGAGAGTAAAAAGAGGTTAGTTTATTTTGGAGTAGAGCTCCATTTATTAAGAAAAATTTAAAAAGACAGGAACACTCTTTAGAGGTTTGTGGGTGGCTCTTAAAAGAGCCGTTGTGGGGAAGTCACTCGGACTTCAAACAGGCTACTCCTTTGGTTGCCAAGACACAGCTCCCTCCGCCGAGAAGTGGGCCATGAACTCCTCCCTCACCAGGACAGCCTCTCTGGAGGAGTTGTTTGCTGCCATACGTCCCAGGCCTTGCAACGGCTCCACCACAGCAGGTGCCACACCCCTCACAGCAGGCGCCCCTCTCTCGTCCACACAGCGCAGAAAATTGTGGAGAACACAAGTTGCCTTCACACACTTCTCCGCAATTTCAGGACGGAGCTCCACGGCGCGCCGATACAACCTCCACTGTGAGGAGAGGATACCGAAGGCACCCTCCACTATCATCCTGGCCCTGGAAAGGCGATAGTTAAAGATCCTCTTCTCTAAAGGGAGGAGGCGTCCAGGGAAAGGCCTCATGAGCTCACGCCGCAGAGGGAACGCTCCATCAGCCACAAAGACATGGGGCTGGGCTCCACGGTGTTCTCCACCAGGTAGAGGCTGGTCAGGAGGCAGATGGAGAGTCCCAGCCCGAAGAGCCTGACCAAAGGTGGAGTTGGCCAGAATACCACCGTCGCTGGTCCTCCCGTACCCCCCAACATCAATGACGCGGAAGCGATGCTCTGCATCCACAACCGCAAGGAGAACAATGGAAAAAGTTCCCTTGTAGCTGTGGAACATGGATCCTGAGTTGGGGGGTGCCTTCGTCTGGACGTGCTTCCCATCCAGAGCTCCACAGCAGAGAGGGAAGTTCCAGCGCTCCTGGAATCCCTCTGCGATGGACCGCCAGTCTTCAGTTGAAGGCACAGCCATGAAATCGTCCACTAGACAGTCCCAGATGGCCGTCGCTACCTGGGGGATGATCTGGCTCACCGTGGACACACCGACTCGAAAACTGAACGCGATGGTCCTGAAGGAGTCCCCGGTGGCAAGGAACCTGGACAAAATTGTTTAAAATGAGTATTATGTGTACTGCAGTTACAAAATACATTATTGAAATTACAAAATTACAAAACATAAATCTTACATAAAACATTTTGTAATTATAAGGATAATTACATGATATATATTAGATATAATCTAAAGCAGTCTGCGGTGATTATATACAAATATTCAACTATCCCAGAATTAAACCAGGTCTAAATAAAAAGGAGTGAGTATCACTACAAAGATTAACTCAGTGGTCCTAATGCTACAGTTTGATATCAGCAAACACCGAGCGCATACATTGATAGGACACCACAGCCATGCTATCATTGCAAACACTGATAACAGCATAAATCGAATTAAATCGGGACTTGATGAGAGCTTCTGAGCATCACTAGAAATATTATAAACAGTCGTCTCCGTACCACAGTTTGCTCTCAGTAAACACCGAGAGCATTCACTGTTAGCATAGCACATCCATGTTAGCAGTGTATAGATGGATGGTTTAGCATATATTAGCACAGGTATCAATAAAGGACTACCGTATTAAATACTTTTACTAACCTCAGGCAGACGGACAGGCGCTCTGCAGGTGGGATTGAGCGCCTGTAATTGGCGTCTAGGCGGGCGATTCTGGGACCGACGCAGGAAAGCAGGTCCTCAAACTGGCCGAGTGAGAGACGGTGATAACGCTGGAATCGGCCGTCATCCAGGCGCAGCTCCTGGAGCAAATGGTGAAACTCACCAAACTGCTCACGCCTCTGGAGGACCTGATGGACCCAGGTACGGCGAGGACGTCTTTTACGCCGCTGCTCCGCTCTCCACAGTGCATAGAGAAGGGAGACTCTCTCTTCAAGCGCTAGCTCGACAGCTGCCATCTTGCAAAGATACCGTCTGGCACAACTTCCTCCCACATTTCCGGTTCACGCGCGTCAAATATGGATTTTTTTCTTGGACACGCGTTGAGGTGCGAATGTGCACGCGTCAAATTAGGGGCGTTTGGGGCGTTTTGTTCGCGTCCATCGCGTTCGGTGTGAACACACCGTAAGGTGATTACTGGACGGGTGTCAGTGTTGACTGTAAGCTGGGCGGATCCAGGCCCACTGCCCGGGACACAAATGGGATTTGTCTCTCATGCAGAACATCAGACGCGGCTTTTTAGGCAACGGCAGCAGGGAAGGCATTACAAAAATGCCTGCTTCTGCTCACCTTGGAGGACTAATGGGCAGTTTGGCCCACCAGCGATGCAGTCATTAGCTCCGGCAGCCACTCTGGAACACAAATACAGGCTGAAAGCCACTCGACAGCACAGAAATCACACCAAAATAACCCGGCCGAGGCAGCGCTGCACATCTTTCTCCTTGTGGCTGCTTCACAGGCTTGTTATGAACCAAATACCAGGTGTCAAAATGCACTTGTCAAGAGAAACGACAGCAAACATCACAAATGACAGCACTTAGAAGAGAACAAATGAGACATCTCCTCCCGAGTGCGATATTTCGGGTGAAATGTGGGTTTCTTTCCCCAAAGCTTTCGTGAGCTGGGGGTGAAAAAAAAGTTTCTTTATCTATAAAGACATCTGACAAATCTGCAGTTTTCTACATGTTCTGACCCAAACTGTCACACTGACCCATTTCTCCTGCTTCTCCCATCATTTTACGGGTTCTTGTTCCCTGACATGTCCCACCCACTAACAGGTGCCAGGATGCAGATCAGTGTCATTCACTCCACCTGTCAGCGTGTTAAGGCTGATCGGTGTATCGCTCTCTGATTTTGCATTCCCAGCCTCGCTCTTTGTGTCTTGAGCTTTTGTACGTTCTCCTCATTAACCTGCATTAAATGTTCACTTTGAGCTCGATTCCTGCTGCCTGAGTCAGCGACACAGCTAACTCTGACACTCATAAACACATGAAACACAAATATGGACTCTAACCGGTCACGTGACTGATGTAATGTTCGCTGATCCCAGAGCTGTGTAGGAGAGCTGATGTGAGTGAAGCTGATATGTAAATGTGTCAGACTGCTCCAATAAAAGCCTTTCATGCTGTTCCAGCTGTGGCAGCCCAACCCTGCACGCTGCATGTACCGAACCAGTTCTTTTCCTTTGTTTTTTGGCATATTTCTCCTGTTCCAGGTGTGCATGTTCATATCAGACATGACCAAAGCTTCAGATGATGAGCTCAGTGTCTGTACAGTGAGCCAAAAGCTGCAGACTGCTGTAAAAACTCTATTTATCACCGTTTTTTCACCCTTTTATCTGAAGTATGTTCTGATTGGGGATTTCCTTAAGTGCTCTGATGTAAGGGAGGCATCCTCCATCAGTCTGCTCGGGGTACTGGAGGGTGGGGCACGTGTTGAGAGACAGGGGTGGTTTTCAGAAATCTGCATATCACAGCTGACCTGCAGCATGTGTAAATGCAGAATGCGTGAAGAGTCGGTGCATTCAGGAAGCTAATGCTGCTGCGCCACATGCATTCATTAAAGACAAAGGAAGGAATCTGAGTCTCAGCCAGCTGTGAACAACAAACAGAGATTCTGCAAAATCCCAGATTATGATATAAGAAGAGAGTCTGTGGAGGAGATGGAAGGAGTACTGAGCAGCTCATGAATAGCAAATGAGAGTGAGAGGAGGACGGGCGGAGGAGTAATAATGATGAAGAGAGGGCAGCTATGACGAGTGGGACGGCGGTTGGTCCTGGTGACATACACGTGGAGGTGTGGAGATGTCCAGGAGAGGGGGCGGTGGACTTCAACCAGACTGGTAACGATGATTTTGGAGAGTTGGAGGATGATGAGGAAAGCAGGTGCACTGATACTGATGGCACGATTACGTGTGTGGTAGGAGAGACAGGTGGGTTGAAGGTGGGAGTACATCAGGGATCTGCTCTGAGCTCCTTCTTGTTTGCAGCGCTGACAGATGAGGTCGAGAAAGAGGAGCAGGTGGAGGAGAGCCTGGAGAGGTGGAGGTATGCTGGGGAGAGAAGAGGAATGAAAGTCCGTAAAAGGAAAACGGACCATGCGTGAATGAGAGGTGGAGAGGTGCAACACAGAGATAGTGTCGCTGCAGGAGTTTAATACCTGGAGTCAACCATCCAGATAGAGATGAAGAAGTGAGTGCAGGCAGGGTGGAGCGGGTGGAGATGAGTGTCAGGGCTGATTTGTAACAGAAGGAGAGCAGCAGGAGAGAAAGGGGAGGTTTCAGGATGGTGGTGAGAGCTGCTGTGATGAGTGGAGATCAGATTTAAAGGGAGAAGCAGAAGCTGCTCAGTGACTCCACGTGTTGTAAAATAAACACTGTAAAAACACCACCCCACTCTGAGTCTGCGTTGGTGTGTTGGTATCTGAGTCGAACCAGGGCTCGGTGTGTCCACACTTCTGTGAAGGCGTGAAGCTTCTGGGCTCTTTGTGTGTTTCGTACTGATCTCAGAAATGTGACTGCCTGCACAATAATCCTCGAACCTTCAAACGTCATTAAGAGAAGGTGGGAGACACGGTTCAACAGTCGCAAGGACGCCCCACAGACTGTCACTAATCAAACGGGAACAAAAGATGTTTTATTAGCTTTAAAAAATGTTTATTCTTCTTAGGAAACGACCAAGAAAACATGATTTAATTGGCTGAGTTATTTGAACAGCTGTGAAAGGTCAACATTTCCTTTGGGGAAATAAAATGTCAAAAGATTGAAAGCGGCAGCTGCTGAAGAAGACGTCTTTAAACCTTAAACTGAACCTCAGAGCTGAGTTCACAGCGTAAATACCAGAATCAGCACAGAGACGTAAAGTAGTTCAAAACGTCTTTTTCTAAGAAGACATTTGTGACCCAGATTTTATGCAAACGAGCTCCTCCAGCAGCGAATAATCTGAACCTGCAGCAGGCCGATCAGACTGAAGACGTCCACAGACGGTGTGAACAAACGATGTTCATAATAAAGATCTGTAATAATATGCAGGCTAATAGAGACTACTGTAAACCTGAAAGAGTTGATACAAACAATCCAGCTATGAACTGGTGACTTTTTTAATCTCTTCTACGAGATTACATTAAAAATAATCCCACAGAAAAAATAAGTTGACAGATAAGCGAACACTGCTACCACAGTGGCCCGGCAGCTCGTTTCACTCAGATTTTATCTGACATGAATCATGAAAACCTGATAACACAGCCCCATTTAATCTCCACTGGACCAGTAAAACTTCTGCCTAATAACCCAGTAAAAAAGAAAACACCCTTACTCTGAGTGGATAAAAGTTTAACTGCATATTTAATCCTTGAGATGTCTGATAAGAAAAAAGATTGCAGCGACACTCGAGACGGGGACAGGGTTTAACAACAGCCGAGCCGTTTATTAGGCTGGGGGAAGGTACAAACAAAGACAGGTACTAAAGCTAAACTGAACTAGAACGAAACTGGGAGAAAATAGATACTAAACTCACGGGACAAAGAACATGAAAAAGACCTGAACACAGGAAACCAGGAAACACGTACGCTGGGAAACAAACACAACAGAAGACCCGACAACGACTGACAGAAAACTCCCACACTAAATCCACAGAGAGGAGACGAGGGGAGCGGAAACACAGCTGACTCAAATGAATGTGACTAAACGCAACCCACAAGCATCGCAGAAAATCTACTGTTTCTTATTGTGTGAACAAACCCAGGAAAACTCTGCTGCACTGTACTGTGACACGTGGCTGAGCGTGGATGGTGTCAGTAAGAGGAACATAAATCTGATGAAGATACAGTGAGAGGTCCAGCTTTGCGCCCTTCTCCTTTGAAATGTTCCCAAAGACTCGCGGTGGCCCAGACTGGACCCTTTGACGGCCTGGTTCTGGCCCGCGGGTTGCATGTTTGACACACCCACCCGTGGAAATGTTAATGCACAGGTGCAAAATTCTTCTTCTTCCTTTTTCCTCCCTTACACCTGGACTGCACGAGGATCACCTCACACTGATTCTCCCTCAGCAAACAGCAGGACGCCGCACGCACAGAATCAAACTTCTTATTTAATCTGCAGATTAAAGTTCTGTTTTTGATTCACTCCAAAGAGATAAAATGTGACAGAAGCAAAATCTGATCACAGCATTTGTTGTTAAACATTTATTCTAATCAAATCAACTTCTTATTCACAGTCAGACTTTTATCAGTTTTAACCTGCGGCTGTCAAAGAAAAATCTCACGTTCTGTTTGAAAAATGCATCTTTGAAATGTCTGCATGTGCATCAAGATGCAGTTTAAAGCTGGAGAGCTGGTTTTAGTCCACAGGTTACAATTCTTTATCCAGGTAAGTGTCCTCACAGCCATAGACAACCTGTGTGTGTGCGTGTGTGTGTGCGCGCGCCTACCGTGGATGAAGCTGCACAGCGTCAGGATGAGCGGGGTGAAGACGCGAGCGTCCATCATCAGCAGCGAGTCTCAGAGAAGCTGAGCGGAGTTCCTCCTGAACCGACGGCAAACACGGAGAGAACGAGAATCAACAGAGGGTTCGCTCTGAGAGGAGACGGGGTTGCTCCTCCTCCCAAAAAGCATCCAAAGGAGTAGATTCAGCAGCCGGAGACACCGAGGAGAGAGAGAGAGGTCTGTGAGTGTGTGTGTGCGCACATGTGAGGACAGAAACGTAGGAACAATCATAAAACTGAGCTTTACAGAACAACACACCTTCATCCACTGCTGGATGTTTAAGAGTTTGTAGTTTGTTTGTTTTTTCTTTTTGTTATCTGGGATCTGTATGATGTCATCGATTGGAGATACAGTTGTGGCCAGAAGTTTCCTTCCCCTCATCTCAGGCATGCATGCTGGTAATGTTGGGCTTTTAATCATGTCTTTGCACTGTTGTTTTCCCAGGGTGGATGCAGGCTCAGATATATCGTTCATATTTGTAGAAATGTCTCTGAGCAGGCTGCACCTCGAGCACAGTGTTGTTGGCAGCTATGAACATGAACTCAGGCTGATATCTGACTGCTCCTCTTGGCAAAACTGGTGGACTTCATTTAAATTGCTTGGTTTCCTGGGATGGACCACATTCAAAGACATTCTGAAGCTGCGTCGTCCACACCAAAATCAGTTCTGATGTGTGTTTGGACTTTTGCTAATCCACACAAAAGCATCACACGGCTTCATCTACACTCACTCAAATCTTTTAATAACGATTAATTTGTGTGACAGCACTCGTTGGATTGACTCCGAACAAAGTCCAACCAACTCAGTGAAGGAGAAGTGCAGATTTACACAACTACAGGTTATTCTGATGTCACGTCCCTTTGCCGAGGTCTGGAAGAAGTCCAGCCCTGTCACTGTGAAATGAGAGGAAAGTAGTTATGATGTTCAGGAACCAACCAGGATCAAGCTCGCCATGAACAGGAAACTGCAGGAACACCAGAGACAAGATGCATGTTTGGAGGAGTAAAGGTGAAGCTTTCAAACCTAAAAACACCAACTGTCATGCTCCGTTTGCTGTCAGGGAGTGGACATTCCACTCAGTGATGGAACAATGAGGGACGATGGCTACCTCCGAGTCGTTCTCCTCAAATCAGCACATAATAAATAACATTCAGTGTTGTGGCTGAACAGTGCAGCAACACCTCCCAGCCGTGATCTGGACTCTTCATCGCTCAGCTTTCACACCTCACTGAAACCAAGTCTCAGGGACTGACAGCCTGAGGTCACCTGCAGAGTCCATTCACACTTCTGACTGCAGCGCCATCACAGACACGAAAACTGAGAGACGTGCTTAAAGCGACGCCTGGAGGAACAAAGTCACAGCCAAGTTCAAATATGTTGCAGAAAAGAACACGCTTTCCTTTATTTCCTGTCATAGATCTCCTGTTCCTGTGGACGATGTTCAGCTTAAATATCGTGAAAGTTTAAAATAAGTGCATCAGGGTACGTACAAGTACTCAAAGTCAGAACCAAAGCTGCAGACCCTCACTTTCTCACAGTTTTTCTCTTTTGGATCTGTATGATGTCATAAAGAGCCTGGTCCTTTCAGGTACTGGTGTTCAAATCTTGACCTAAAAGGGGAGGAGCTAAAATTATGGATGTGATTCAAACAGCCCGCGGTGGCTGACGACCGTGCTGTAAATAAAGATTATTATTGCGGCTGTGTGCAGGGAACTTGGGATCTCGTTGCCTTGGAAATGGTTCCCTCAAAGACTCGTCTGCAACCACTCACAGTCAGCTGCAGCTTTGGCAACAACACACCCGTCTGCTTTCAGCTTTATATGAAATCTGTTTGTGATAATACAGTAATTATCTGTGATAAATAAGCAAACAATCTCAAATCTGTTGTTGTCCTTATATACGGAAATTCACATTAACTGCTCAGACCTAGATTAGAAATCTGCTTTTAAATAGGAAAATCACTAGAAACCAGCTGCCAACCAGTTCAGCCTCTGTTGCAAAGACAGGTTCTGCACACATCTGTGCAGACTGACTCCCACAAAGGTGACATCCACAGGTTGGGGGTGCTGCATGCTGAACTTCTGAACAACCGTCTCCGCCAGTAAAATAAATTCAATGCAATGATTTTTACTTCTCATCTAGTCTAACTGAACTGTAACCTTTGACAGTGGGAGGATGTTAAGATCTTCCATGAGGACTGACGGTGGTGCGGGAGCATCAACTACATCCTGCCAGCTTCTCACATGTAAGCACAAGGTGTCCTTTGTCTGCACTGCATGGCATTAAAGATTACACTCATCACACATGGACACGTGTGAAGGACCTCATCGTGCTCAAACATATTTAAACCCTGAGTTTTACAGCCAGCATCTAGTGGCTGTTAGCGGTACTGCACTGAGAGACGTCGTCCTCGGACACATGACGGAGGCCAAAGCCTCGTCACCGTTTCGTGTTTGTTTCCTTCTCCGTCTACATGCCTACGAGTCATTTCCTGTGATGACATCGTGTCCAGATGTTTTTCCTGGTGCGTCTGATGAGCGACAAACTCAGACTGCAGCTCTGACATGAAGGCTGTGACTGCGGACAACAGAAATACTCTGTGTGTGATTGTGTGACATGTACTGATGGCAGCATTGAAAACGAGCTCTGATGTTCAGTTTCATACTTTTGCCTTTTATTAAAACTCATTTTAAATTTCAGCATGTCAACATTTTATTTACTGTCATGGAAACTCTGAATAAAGAGTCGAGTCCCCAGCGTGAAGGCGTTTCTCCGCTCAGCTGAGCGTGATACAAACTCCTGATTAATTTCCTAATGAGGGCTGAATAATTAGCTCGCTTTCTTAATGACCCTCTCCATTAAAGACAGCGGCTGGCACAGAGAGAAGAGCGACGTCTGCCAAACTAAAGCCAAACTGTGGCCAGGATGATTATCCTGAGTCTGTTTGAGAGTTTAGTCACTGCAGCTTCAGCCGAGGGTGTTGCCCTGACAGATCCATCGCTGCTGTCACACAACAACGAGGAGCTTTACACATGGAGACAAAGACTTAGTCATGGAGTTCCTCAGGGCTCTGTGATGGGACTGATACTTTTTATTATACATGTTTGCCCCCCCAATACTATAATTCATTATTATCAGGATGTCATTCATTGGATCCCTGTTAAATCCAGAATTCAAAATCCTGCCCCTCACATACAAGGTCTTAAATAATCAGGCCCCATCTTATCTTAATGACCTTGTAGCACCATATCACCCTATTAGAGCACTTTGCTCTCACACTGCAGGCTTACTTGTTGTTCCTAGAGTATTTAAAAGTAGAATGGGAGGCAGAGCCTTCAGTTTTCGTTCCCTTTAACACCAGCTTCGTGTTGTAATCTTTGTTTTGATCCCCGTGTCGGATGCTTCACTCGGTGCAGAGGTGACTCTCCTGTCAGTAATGAACTTCTCTGCTGCTGTTTCTGAACTTTAAATAAAAGAAACCCATTCCTCTTTAAATAGTCACCCAGCTGGGCACAGACTGTGAAGATATGAAAGTTTATCATTGGTCTAGGTAAATCCCCTGGACCAGGTACCAGCCTTATAAGCTGTATGCAGCCAGTTAACAGTAAGACACTGAAACACTGATTATTGGTAATATTTCTGGTAATATTTGAGTTTTGCGCAGATGTTTTTAATCCCAGCATCCTCAGCTCAGCAGGCTCGGTGCACTTATTACCAGCTCTGCCTACAGCAGAGATGAGCACAAATGCTGTAACACAGGGGTGCTCACACTTTTTCCGCATGTGAGCTACTTATAAAATGACCAAGTCAAAATGATCTACCCACTACAAAAATCCAAAACATATACTTATTTATAAATATATTGAGGATTCTTTATATCTACAATGTATATACATGCATAACCGCAATATCCAATATTTCACAACACAATTAACAATGTAAATTTTTTGTCATTACCTGAGTTTACTCTGATGACTTGCACTGAATTGAATCAGCCAGGGATGCATAGTCCGGACAGTAGCTGCTGACGGCCAGCCTCAAACACACTTCCAAATGTTCATCAGTCATGGTGGAACGGTACTTGGACTTAATGATCTTCATGTGGGAAAATGATGACTCACATAAATAAGTGGAGCCGAATAATGCAGTCAAAGAGGCAGCACATTTCCTCATGTTGGGGTACTTTACTTCTGTGAGTAAGTTCCAGAACTGTCCATGATCTCTGGACTTCAGCTCAATGTCGGCTTGTAGTGTCAAAATCTCATCTTCCACTCCAGAAGAGTTCAGGTGAAATAGTTTTGCAATTTTTGATGCGAGTGAATCGACCTCAGCATCTTCCCGAAAAGGATAGCACATGAAGGTAGCGACTGGCTCGAGCAAAGAAAAGTCTTGAAAGCGTTTGTCAAACGCTGACAGACAATTGTCAATCTGCTCTGTGTAGCGTGCACTGTCAAGTTGCAAACAGGCCATCCCTTGCATCTCCAGCTCTGACGCCAGGTTTTGAAAGTTTATCAAATCATGGCGCTGCAGCTTTAAAGAGAGATGTTGCATCTTTCGTTTGAAAGCATTAACTGAGCTGATCATGTTGATCACTGTTTTGTCTTTTCCTTGCAGCTGTAGATTAAGGTCATTCAACATGTTTGTCAGATCGGTTAAAAATGCCAAGTCTAACAGCCACTGACCGTCATTAAGTTGCATGTATTCTGCTTGTCCAGCTACACGGAAAAACTCCTTAATCTCCGGACAGAGCTCTCGAAATCTTTGCAGGAATTTCCCTCGACTAAGCCACCTCACGTCAGTGTGTAGCAACAACTCAGAGTGGTCGCAGTCAGCCTTCTCCAGATGTGCACGAAATAACCGTCTTTGAAGAGATCTGGCGCGAATAGAACAGGCGATCTTCGTTGCAACATTCATGATCTCCTTCATGTTGAGCATTTTAGCGCATAACGCTTGTTGGTGGATTATGCAATGGTAATTTAGGAAGTCCGGGAAAGCATCGTCCTGCCTGCACTTGGCAATAAATCCATTCAAGCGGCCAACCATTGCGGGTGCTCCATCTGTGGTAATAGACACCAATTTGTACACTGGGAGCTGGGTTTTCTCGATAAAGTTTTTGAACGACTGAAATATGTCCTCTCCTCGCGTCTGTTCTTTCATGGGCAGGACTGTTAACAGCTCTTCTTTTGCAGTGATATCAGTAAACACCATACGAATGAAAATGCACACCTGGGCTGTGTCACTCACGTCCGTAGATTCGTCCAACTGCAGTGAGAAACACTGGCAATCTCCGATGTCCTTCCAAAGTTGCTGGGTTAAATCCTCCGCCATGGCTTCACAGCGCCGTGTAACTGTACTTCTTGACAGCTGGAGAGCTTTGATCGAAGATGTTATTTCTGCCTTATTTTTAAAGTCTCGGAACAATGAGTCAGAGGCATTCGTTGAAGCAGCTTTTACCATCTCTCCATCTTGAAAAGACTTCTTGTTTTTAACGATGATGTGACTCACCCGGAACGATGCTTCGGTGGCGGCTTTCGCTTTTGAAGTTTGTTGTGTGAAAAATGACTGCTGTCCGGACAACTGGGATTTTAGTTTATTCACCTTTTTCTTTCTTAGCTCGCTTTTCGGCGGGAATGTAGTGTCGTATTTTCCGTGAACAGTTCGAAAATGCCGCTCCACATTTCCCTTCTTTGGCATTGCGATGGTAGCCTGGCAGATGAGGCAAACGCACTTCGAAAATGACATCGTGAAAAAAAAGTCCTCCTCCCATTCCGTATGAAAGTGATACGTTTTTGTCTTCTTACTTGGTCCAGCTCCCTCACTCATTTTTAACCCTTTCTTAGGTTTAAGAGAAAAAACCGAGAGCTAAAAATTGGAGTTAAAACTGACAAGCTAGTCAGCGAGTTACTACACTTCGCGCCGCTGTTTGCGCATGCGCAGCGACCTAAGCGTCAGAAAAAATCTGATGTCATCTGACTGGCTTCCCTGTATCAATCAAGTGACGGGATGGATGATAGGCTGGCATCTATTTTTTTAATGCCATGCGATCTACCAATACTACCTTTGCGATCGACTGGTCGATCGCGATCGACGTATTGAGCACCCCTGCTGTAACACATTCAAAGGTGATCATTACACAGGCCTGGACTGCCACCTAGTGGAGGAAGAGAGAACTGCCTCTCATGACCGTTTGCGAGGAGCTGCAGGCAAAAACATCCTGAAATTTCAGGCTGTTTTACTCCCGTGGAGTCAGCTGGGTTCCAGACTTTTTTCATGTCACACTTATTTAACATCCCTGTGACTCTGAGCCTTACTCCACCTGGCCTCACCTGTGCACCACCTCTATTTTCTATTCCTCTACAGAGACATGGTATGCAGTGGGAACTGTGAGATGTAATGCATGTCTCCTTTTTGAAGTTATTCACTCAGTTTCCAGAACTGAAAAATGAAGCCAATGCTAAAGTGCTAGAAACTGCAGTTCCACTCATGTCCACTAGGGGCTCCAGCAGCGAGCCAGTCCCCTGGTCGAGACTTTACAGCTCTGGTCTCTGTGGGTAGCTCAGTTTGTATGTTTTTGGGGCGGGGGTTACCTCCGATGGGTGCTCTTTTTCGCTTTTGTTGCACTCGCCTTGCGTGCTGGTCCGAGGCTGACCTCTGCAGTCCAAGCCTGACGTCTTCGTTTAGTAATATCGGATACAGGAGATCCCTCCCGTTGCCTCCAGGAGGGGAAACGATGAAAAGAGAGCCCATTTTCCAGCTTCTTGCCTTCCCTATCGTGTGATCTAACGTTGCAACCGACAACACAGTACCCCCTCCCGTGACATCACGCTCCAAAGCCCTATAATGACCTCTCTTGGCTTAATGTATGATGGTGGATAAATGAAACGTACAAGGAAAATTTGACTATATTACAAAAGGACATCCATCTTGGTAACATCAATGACCGGAGCATAACTTGTCAACTAGTCCGAAAATAAGTTATACAGTAGCAGTCAAAGACACCTTCTCATGTGTCACATTTCTATTCATTCAAAACACTTATGCATAGCTGTGTTTTATACAGCTCTTACAGAATTCAGTACAGGCTCATGTGAGTATTTACTGTACGGCTCAGCTCTACTGAATTTCTGAGTTTCTAGAGCAGACACAGAGCTCATGTCAAAACAGGCTTCAGGCGCGATATTAGGCTACGTTCACTCTGCAGGTCTTAATGCTCAATTCCGATTTTTTGATCAAATCCGATTTTTTTGTCTGCTTGTTCACACTACAAATAAAATGCGACAGCAAACGCGCTCTAGTGTGAACGCTCTGTTTAGGCCCAGACCAAACAATATTGTTTGACTGATAGCCCTTAATATAAAGACTTCGGACTTTACGTTTCCCAATTTTTGCTTGAAGTTATTTTGTTATTTACATAATAATGTAGATAACCTAATAATTATCCTTATTGCTGTTTTAAAGGAGCGGTGCTTCAAAGGATAGCTGCAGATTCCTGTCAGAATCCGCAGATTATACAGAACAAATAAAATGTTCACGTTTCTCCAACGTTGTCTTCCCAGCAGTTTCACTGACATCTACACTGGATGGCCAGGAAGCGTTCGCGATGTCTTCTCGGGCGCTGATAATTGGCGTCTGTCTTGTGTCAGTGACGTAAAAGACGGATTTAATGCGACATGACCATCAAACAGCAGTCGCTTTCTAAAACATCGGATATGTGTCGGATTCAGGACCACATACGAAAGTGACCCAGATCGGATTTGAAAATATCGGATTTGTGCCGTTCACACTGTCACACCATGATCGGATATGGGTCGCATAGGGTCAAAAAAGTCGGATTTGATGCGCTTTCGCCTGCAGTGTGAACGTAGCCTAAGTGACTTTAACAATATTATCAATTTTAATATCGGTCTAGTGACATTACGTTATGTACGCAGCACGCAATAGATCCACATATTTTAGAAGCCAAAGGTTCAAATTAGTTGGGAGCACCTTCACTTAATTATAACAGTGGTTTTGTTAGGAAAACAGTTCTGTATACCGGATACTAAATTGCGTTACGGCTAACGTATCTAACATAGCTAACCGTTATTGTTAGCACAACATTAATAGCAAGCTGCAATGACGAGTAACAAAAACAAAAGAGTAAAAAGGTTTTAATGAAAATGTTTTACCTTTTCCAACAGTCCCAGAATCCAGAGCTTCAAAGACCAGCAGGTACTGAAGACTTTATCCGCTTCACTGTCACCGTCCGTGAGAAAGAGTTTTTTCCCCCCTTAGAAAGGTCAAGGCCCGCAGCTCGCGCAATCTGTCTGCGCATGCGCATCCCAACGATTGACCCCCCCTCCCCTCTCTTTCGGGAGGTTGCCATAGTTTGACGTGTTCTAACGTCACTCTCTCTCTCTCTCTCCCCCTGTCATTTATTTGGCTCGAAACACATTAACAAATTGCTCAGTGATGAACAAGTACTCAGATCATTTACCTAAGCAGTGTGCTTTGTCAAAACGAAGTGTGTGTTCATTACACTGACATTCTGTTGTGCAATTGTTATTTACTTGTATTTTATAATTTGACTTTACATACTGCTGGGTGGTTTGTAAAGTTTACAATAACTAGTATTATCATTATGCTATATTTTCTAATATATACAATAACCTCAAAAGTAATGCCTTGAAGCAGAAAATAGTAATACTTTATTAAAATTTAAAACTAAAGTAGAGTATTTGAATGTGTGCATTGTGTCTACTGTTTGTTAACTCATCACATTCATAAACTTCTTAATGATAAACTCCATAGTCCATATAAATTCCATATTATTTACCACATTATTTGTGATCAATGGGTTTGCGGGGTTAGGGGTGTTGGGGGTAGGGTCTTTAGGCTTTGGCCCCCACCCCTGCCACCAGTATATTTTTAAGCAAGTATTTCTAACTTTTATTTGAATATTCAGTTTCCTATCATCTGCTCTTAAAGGGTAACCCGCCCTCCCCCTTCGCACACACATGCACACAAACAAAACACACAGTATAATTCACAGCCTCATTATAGTGAATAAATATTTATGCCATTTTACACCATCAAACTTAGCTAAGGATGAAGAACCATTTGTAATACCTAAAGAACCATCTACAAAATAAAAAGGTTCTTTGACGTATGATGGTTCTTTAAAGAACCACGAAGACATCTGAAGAACCATTTAAGAACCATAATTTTTCTGAGAGTAGGCTATAAATGTGCTTCTATAAAGTGCTGCAGGAATAAAACTGAAAACCCTGAAATAGGTTTGCATGTTGCAGCATGCAGGCTCTGTGGGGCTGCGGTGACACACTCAGACGGTAACATGTTTGAAGAGGTCTCTCCTCAGAGGGCAAAGAAGGTCATGATACCAGCTGTCAGCTGACATTTTCATTCAGAGGTGATGCAAGAAACTATTGAAAGTACAAATGTAAAACTATTCACCATCTTGTATAAAAACACTTCCCTATATATGTAACTTAAGCTTTGAAACATTTGGAGCTGTAGCAAAAACACAGACTTTGGAAACAGATCTTTGCTTCAGTCTTCAAGGCAATAACGTCACAACAGCTTCACCTACAACCATTCACCTGTGCTATAGCTCCACCTACTGGACTTATTGGAGCAGACACATTAAAAATAAATCAATAAGAAATCATCCCTACCTTGACTGTGATGGCGATGGGCGTCCTCTGACAGCATGTTGTGCCCCAGGTAGAATCGGCCTCGTTTCACAATAATATTAGTTCTGCTTTTCTCTTCACGAGAGGAGCAGAGCGGACACGAGCGTGACGGGCGTCGCGTTCATGTCATCTGTTGTTTTTAAATGTGCTATGGAAAATAACTTTTGAATTGAATTGAATGTTTGTCCATAAAGCACCACAGCACGTTTGGACGAAACGAAACACGTCAGACCAGCTGTCAGCACCGTGGTGGACGGATGATGATCTGGGCCCCGTGCAGTGACTCAGTAAACCATGAACTCCTCTGTATACAAATGTATTCTAGAGTCAGATGTGAGGCCATCAGCCACAGGACAATGATACCAAGAAGAGTGCCAAATCTCCAAAAGAAAGGCTGAAAAAGAAATGTGGTGCAATGCTCCAGTCAGTCCAGACCTCAGCCTGACTGAGAAGCTGTGGTGGGACCTTCAGAGAACGGTGCTGAAACCGACTGAAGAGTTGAGTCTCAATGATGAGACTAATAACATCTACAGGGCGCACGCACGAGGCATTGACGATGACGTGAGCATGAGCAGAGACAAACTGAGGGCTTAAATAGACAGGATAATGAGAGGATGAGAAACAGGTGGAAACACGGCTGGAACAAATCTAACTAATGAAACAGAGGAAGTAAGGTGGCAGTTAGTACAGTAGAGTTTTTATTTTCATTTTTATAATACTAAAAATGAAATGCACAGTGCAGAGATTACTTGAGAAACTGTAGGACAGCTTCTGTGTGCATCCTGTGAAGTGTGGGGTGTGTGAACAGGGAACATAGGAGGGGGCTAAGCACACATCCCTGTGGCGTTCCTGTGTTTCAAATGAGTGATGAGGAAGTTTGCTTATCAACTCTCACCACCTGGGGCCTGTTTGTGAGGAAGCAGAGAATCCATCTGCAGATACATGTTCCCAGCCCAAGGTCAACAAGCTCCCAGGCAAGTTTTGAGGGGATGATGCTGTTAAATGCTGAGCTGTAACCGATGAAGAGCATTTTTGCATACATATTTCTTTTTTCCAGGTGAGTGAGTGTGCATTGCAGATTTGTGGGAAAACAGACTACATGTCAGGTGGCTTCACTTAGCTTGACACAGTGTTTTCTTCTTACCATGAAGTTCAAGTAAAATCTCTCTCCACGGTGAGCAAAGTGCCAGAAACACTCCAACCCAGCAGCAGGAAGCACTATAGCAAAGTCGTACTGGTCAGAACCCCAGAACAGCTCCTGGTCTGTGACGTCGGGGCGGGCGTTTGTCTGGGGAACCCCATGAGCTGAGCCCCAAAATAAAAAGCCCAGAAAGAAGCAGGGAATCCAGCACAGCATGTCTAAAACATGGAAAGGTGAGAGTAGAGTCTGTGCTGCAGTGCGAATAGATCAAAAATGATTAACCACCCCTGAAATGTCGCCTCCTCTGGTGGGAAAACTGGACGGGCTGCACAGATGGAAGCACTGCTGATAGAGAGGAAAACCCTGCAGGAGGGAAACTCTCCAGGTGATCCAAACAAATGAACCTTGAAACTGTTCCACAGACAGATCCCGACTGCTTAAAGGCATCCTGTGGAGGTTTGGACCACCAGTTCAGTAATATTTGACCATGTGGTGGATGTACATTTAGATTATTCTCATGGCCGTCATTCACATTTCAACATTTACATGAATCCATTGATCCACTGGTGAAGAGGAAACAGCAGACATATGCCAACAGGAGAGTGGGTGTGTAGTGCTGAGAAGAAGGTCTGTTTGATACATGTTTTACATGATAAAACTTGTTTCCATTCTAGACAAAGATAATAAAGATAATACAAAAAGTATTGTTGAAATGATGGTTTCATTTATAAAGGGAAAAACACTCTCCAAACCTGCCCTGTGTGCAAAAGTAACTGCCCCCTAAACCTAATCACTGGTTATGCCACCCTCTGCAGCAGGAACTGCAGTCACGTGTTTGTGGTCCTTCAGTGAGTCTTTCACATCACTGTGGAGGAATCTTGGTCCACTCTTATTTGGAAGATTGTTGGAATTCAGACACATTTTTAAGGTCACGCTGACGCACCTCAGTCTGATTTCAGTCCAGACTTTGACTCGGCCACTCCAAACACTTCATCTGTTTTTGGACTCATTGAGAAGTCGACTTGCTGCTGATCATGGTGCTGCTGTATAACTGGAGTGCTTTTGAACTTCAGGGCACAAACTGATGGTCAGACATTCAGGACTGTCAGGTAGAGAGTAGAATTCAAAAGGGCCAGAGCCTCTCTTTAAGAAATGTCACTTGACATCTGCAGCACTCAGTCTGCTGCGGCAAGCGTGCTGCTGCAGTCTGTTGGGGGGCATCATCAGGAACAAGGATGCAAGGAGAGGAGACAAACTAGTGAGGAATGCTGGCTCTATAATTGGAGCTGCCACACGCACACACACACACACACACACACACACTGACAGACGCACACACACACACTCGCACACACACACACACACTCACTATTATTTATCCTTGTTGTGCAAACAAGCTGCAAAACTTAATAAATGTAGAATTTGAAAAATAACAAACCTTAAAAGAAACACTAGGTACAGATACATGAGGACCTGTGATACGGTGATACTTTTGGTAAACAACCATTTGACTAACATGTGTCTCACCTGCTCTTGTTCATCTCTGTTCTGTCCTCATTCTCCCTCTCTCTCTGTTCCTCTCTCTCCCTCTTTGTGCTGACAATCATCAAATATACAGTTGAAACCAGATATTTACAAACTCTTCAGATAAAACACTTTTTTAATTGTAACATCAAATCAGACTAAATGTTTATTTTTTTTTAAGATTGATAAATATAAAAAACACATTTGTTAACTTTAAGAGTAAAGAGAGAAATTGTCTGTATTTCTTAATTGTAAATGGCACCAAATTGTATTCAAAATTGAGCCACACTTATGGAGCTCCACAATTCTTTTTCTGGTGTTTTGGTTGACATCTCTTGATTTTCCCATTTCAAAGAAACAGGCTCTGTGTTTTACCTTATATGCATCCACAGGTGTGCCACCAATTTACTCACATGGACTCTACTAACCTATCAGAAGCTTCTTCAGCTCAGAATGGAATCGTCTTGTCATGAACTGGCTTATTTTTGTACACTCTTTCAATTTCAATTCCATTAACCCTTATTTTAGATACATTTTTCATTTGTCTAGTGCCAAAAATAATCAATTTTGTTTTATTTATATTTAATGATAACTTATTTACATCAAACCAATTTTTTAATATATTTAACTCCTTTTCCGCTGTAGTCAGAAGCTGTTCTAGGTTTTTACCTGAGCAATACAGAGTGGTATCGTCAGCAAACAATACACATTTTAACAGTTTGGAAATGCTACATATGTCATTTATATATAATATAAATAATTTAGGGCCCAGCACAGAGCCCTGAGGAACACCACAAGTTACCTTCAGCTGCTTAGATTTGACATTATTGAATTCGACATATTGATATCTGTCATCCAGGTAACTTTTCATCCACTTGTATGCTAACCCTCTTATGCCATATCTCTCTAGTTTATTCATTAATATAGAATGATCAATTGTATCAAACGCCTTTTTTAAGTCTATAAAAACACCAACAGTATATTCCTTATTATCTATAGCATTAGATATCCCTTCAACAAGTTCCATCACTGCCATCGAAGTGGACCTTTTCACTCTAAAGCCATATTGGTTATCACTTAGGAGATTATGCTTCTCAATATATTTATCAAGTCTATCAACAAATAACGTTTCTAAAATTTTTGAGAACTGTGGGAGCAGTGATATTGGCCTATAATTGGTAAACTGACATCTCTCTCCGTTTTTATGGATTGGAATAACTTTTGCTATTTTCATTTGTGAGGGAAACACACCAGTTCGAAAGGACAGATTACAAATGTATGCGAAAGGTTGCACTATATATTCTATAATACTTTTAACTAATATCATGTCAATACCAAAACAGTCAGTGGACTTTTTATTTTTAAATGTCTTCACAATGTTAATTATTTCTCTATGAGTTACAGCACCAATAAACATGGAGGACACATTCTGAGTAATATGTTTATTTAGGTCGTTATTATTTCTTGACTCTGGAATTTCTTTTGCTAAATTAAAGCCAACATTTACAAAGAAATCATTAAATTCATTTGCAATGTCTTTAGTTTTATCAAGCACAATATCTTTATCTTTTTTAAAATAATCTGGATAATTCTTATTTTTTGAGCCCTTTTTGATTATACTATTTAATATCCTCCATGTTTCTTGTGTGTTACTTCTACTTTGCTCCAATAATTTGTGGTAATATTCTTTCTTACTTGTTCTTATAATATTTACTAATCTATTTTTATATAACTTGTACTTTATTTCAGCATCTTTTGTCCTCTGTTTTATGAATCTCTTATATAGATTATTTTTCTTTTTACATGCATCTTCTATCCCCTTTGTGATCCATGGCTTATTTGATCTGTGATTCTTTCTAGTGATTTTCATTAAAGGACAATGTTTTTCATATAGTGAAATTACAGTTGATAAGAATGCATCATATGCACTATTTGAATCTTCATTTGCAAAAACCTGATTCCAATTGTGTTCCTTTAAGTCCACCTGGAGGGCAGCAATGGCTCTTGTTGTTCTATGTCGTATCATATCAAATATTTGATTCTTTTGTTTAGTTTTAATCCCAAAATAATTTTGAAAAATTGCAAAAACAGGAAGATGATCGCTTATATCAGTTATAAGCAGTCCACCTACTATTTTATGGTCAATTTTATTTGTGAATATATTATCTATCAATGTAGCTGTATCAATTGTTATTGTTAGAACACAATCTTGTGGCTAAAGTAAAATTTCTGCCATAGAAGAGAGCGGTTTAAAAGATCAACCTGATGACGGGGGAAATACAAAGCTGCTGCCCGCTCAGGTCGCACAGAGGCTTGTGTTTTATTAAATTTAAGAGTTTATTATTCAGCAGAATAACTCACGTGTCTCTGGAGGAGAGCTGATTATACTTCAGAAAAGCAGAAAGAGTTTTAAAAGACTCGAACGGCTTCGTCAAACAGGCTGCTGATGGACAACTGAGCGGTCTCAGCTGAGCGCGCTGCAGTCGGGATCAAATACAGCACGAGTACAATCACCTCCTGCCTGAGAAAAGAAGAGCAGCCGAGGAATTGGACATGAAGGAAGCAGGCCCGCTTCAAATGAGGAAGTACTCATACCAATCAGAGTTTTTAAAGCAGCCATAGCTCTTTTATGATGAGGGCCTGAATTCTCCTTCAGGGCTTAATTAATAGTGGAATGTAGAAGCCATTATCACACCGAATGGCTGGCCCTCAAACCACCATTTCCACGTCTCCACAGTGTTTTTCAGAGGAACCACAGATGAGAGGTTATAACATTACAGATGAGGAGCAGTCACAGGGCACAGTTTGGTTAAAGGCTCGATGTAATAATTGAATAATAATCATTTATTTTGTGTTGCTTTATAAAGTTGCCTCACGTAGGCTGTTACAACAAAAAAGGAGAGTTATAAAATTAAAATATATAAAACAGCAAAAATAGGATAATAATAATGTGTTCATAGAAGATGAAAAGTCATGAAAGTTGTTTTATGAGCTCTGAGTTTGAATCAGTGATTTGTTGATTCCTGACCGACATGTTCAGTGTTTGATGGGGCCAAGCTGCCGCTCTGTAGTCTTTATTCCACTTTGTTTGCACATGAACTTTGGACTTTGACCCAGTGATTTTGGGTTTGGGGGCTTCTGTTTAATCACTAGTTTGCTCATTGTTTCCATGAAGTTGACTGTTCCTGAGCTAATCTGAAGGCCACATGAAGTTTGAAAGTCTGTAACGAATGACAGGAAGTTGGCGACCTCTGCATCTCAGCATCTCCTGACCCCGCGCTGCGATTTACGTGGCCTACAGCTTCATGGCCGGGTTGCTGTTGTTTCCAGTCTCTTCCAATTTCCCCACTAACAGCTGACTGTGGAATATTTAGTAGTGAGGACATTTCCTGACTGAACGTGTTGCACAGGTGGTGTCCCTATCATGGTACCACACTGGAAATCACTGAGCTCCTGACAGCGAGTCATTCTTTCACAATCGTTTGTAGAAGCAGTCTGCATCCTTAGCTGCTTGACTTTATACACATGGAGATGAATGGAACACCTGAATTTAATGAAAACAGAGTCTTTGTGTTTTTAGTTGGTTTAGCCTCTTGAGTGGCATCTTGTTAAGTCTCTCCAGTTTCTTGTTGATTGTGTCTATTTGGTCTGTAAGTCACGTCGTTAGCCATTTCCGGATCCAAACTCCACTTCAGGTCCCAAAGCCGAACGAATACTGCGGCATCACTGAGAGTTACAAACTGTCTAAATTCTTTCATCTTTAATAAAATGATCAGTGTTGCTGCTTTACCAGGTGTAACAATTAAGTTTAACATCCAGGCATCCATGAAAACAGGATTTATGAAGTTTAGTTAGAAGTTAGCAGGAAGTTAGCTCGCTAGCTTCCACCTAAACATGATATAGCATGTTCTGACTGAGAGATTTCTGAAAAATTCAAACGTACAGCTCTGCTATCACTTCCAACATAAATGGAGACAGAAAACTAAACAGCAGTGATGTTTGTAGGGTTACTGAAGTTGGGCTAGCTGGTATATAATGATGTGCTACATGATCGCTAGCGACACAGCTATGTTAGCATAACATAAACACAGTGAAGCTGGAGGATGAACGCTGACTGTTTTCCACTTGATAAAAGTTAACGTGAGGGTTCCCGATGGTTATGGCTTTTTTAAGGGGCTTGTTCAGATTAAATAGAACCAGATGCAAAGCATTAAAACATGTTAAAAACACAACAGCCTTAGTAAACACAGAGTAGTTCAGACCTGGCAGCAGGGTTCATACGTCACACTTAAAGAGCAGATGGGTCTAGGCTGCTGAGTGTTTCTTCTTCACTTACTATGTGTTTATACATCACTAATACAGATTGTGAATGAGATGTCATATATCTTATTGTTTGAACAGAGTGAGTAATTAGCAGACAGAGATGAGTTCAGTATGTCAGAATTTGGTAACTTCAGTGTGAGGAACAGAGAAATGCAACCATCCCCAGGCCTTAACTCAAGGTTAGAGAAATGGAAAACGAAGAGAAGAAAACTAAATGTCAGCTTGTAAATGGATAATTTAGCCTGACTGCAATCAGCTGTTCCCTCCAAACCTCACTGAGCTCAGCTGCTGAAGCTAATCAGTCACCTCAGAGGGCGACTCCAGGCACCAAACTTTGACTCTTGTTGTCTCAGCAGCTAGAAAGAATTATGCGACCAATTACAGAAACTCTGAGCAACAAATCAACAACTGTTCAATAATTTCAGTCTGCATATGGAGAGCAGCCTGTACATAATCTATATTAGTGTATTGGGTGTGGGTTGATGGGGGCATTTGGTGTGTTTTTGCTCTCTTCTTTCCACAAACACTTTTTCTTCCTCTTTACTGATATTTTCTGGATTTATCAGCTGCCCTGCACCTGAGAGGGTGATCGGAGAAGTCGGCCAAGTGTAGATGCCAGCGATCAAAGGCGCTCCCGCTGTGAACGTTTGTTGGAATGTGTGTTTAATAAGATGATGGCGGATGGAGCTCACTGCACAGCAGAGAAACTGTCTCAAACTGGGTAAAGACTTTCGAAAGATGCTATGATCAAAAGAAGATCCAACATGGAAGGCTGCACGGAGCATCTTTTGGACAGACATGAATACAGGTGTACATTTTGCCCTCTGGTGTGCCTTGAAATTATGCAAATTATTTCCCCTACACCTTCTTTACTACCATTGCAACAAGGCTGAGAAAAATTGGAAGATATCCAGTGTTCACAGGTAGAGCTTAAAGGTAATCTGTCATCGTTATCTGACAAAATCAGCAAGTCATCCACAAGCCACAGGATCCTGTATTTCAAATCCCAGAGCATCTTTCTGGATTTACTTACCCTGACATTGGTGGTCAAGTTAAGCAGTCACACAAAGCCAGTTACAAAGTCACTAAGTTAACTCAGGCTTACCCCATTTTCCTGGTGTTATACCTAAAACAACTATAAACTACCACAGTCAGAAGACTCTTGCTCCACCTACTGAGTACCCACCTAACCTAATGTGACCACATGGTGGCCCAACACAACCCAATTTACGACATCTACCAACACTTTACAACAACACAGTAGATTAACAAAGCCGGATAAATTTACGGACCATAATATATTATATTACAACATAAAAAAAACCCTTCAACACAGTCCATCATGGTGAAGAGAGAGCTGAGAGTAAAAGCGAAGCTCTCAATTTAACGGTTGATCTACGTCCCTACCCTCACCTATGGTCACGAGCTGTGGGTAGTGACCGAAAGAACGAGATTGCGGATACAAGCGGCAGAAATCAGCTTCCTCTGAAGAGTGGCTGGCCTCTCCCTTAGAGGATAAGGAGTTTGGCCATCCAGGAGGGGCTCAGAGTAGAGCGGCTGCTCCTCCACATTGAAAGGAGCCAGTTGAGGTGGTTTGATAAGGGCGTCTGACAAGGATGCCTCCTGGGTGAGGTGTTCTAGGCATGTCCCACTGCAAGAGGCCCCGGGCCAGAACCAGGACACGCTGGAGAGATTATATCTCTCGGCTGGCCTGGGAACGCCTTGGTGTTCCTGCGGACAAGCTGGAGGAGGTGGCTGGGGAGAGGGAGGTCTGGGCTTCTCTTCTTAGGTTGCTGCCCCCGCGACTCGGCCCCGGATACGCGGAAGAAGATGGATGGATGGATAAAATAATCCAGATCAAAAGTTACAAACAACATGAATTAAAGATCATAACAATGCATGCACTCATTTACTCACAGCCAGGCAGACCTTCAGTACAGTAAAGAAAAACACAACTGTTACACAAAACAAGAAAAACAAAGTAAAACATGAAGTAACCAAAAGAAAAATAACAGTTTTCTGAGACCAGAAAAGTGACGTGAAATGTAGCAACAAATGGAGCAAAAACACAGACAGCAGAAAAAAAACCTACAAATACAGAAAAACTACAAATACATGACGCACACCCACATCTGGTGTGATTTCCCGAGCTGTTCTGACATGGATGCAGTCATGCAGATCTTGTTCTGATGACATCACTGTCACAGGTGTAGGTGGTCACCTGCAGATGTTTAGACTGCAGGAAACATGTTACACACAGTTCTGTGGTGTGTAGCATTGTGTGTGTGTGTGTGTGTGAGCTGGATAAAGAATGAGCAGAGGAAGAAGAGCCCTCGTGGCTGTTGTGACTCTGATCCGTGTGGGTGACTCAGCTCGCATCATGACATCTTCTGAGGTTCTCGGGCTCCAAACACGAGGAACGGTGTAGGTGCCGAGCAGGCGGTTGCTATGCAACAATTCATTGCCAGCAGCATCCAGGTTGGAACCGGGTGGAGAGCAGCAGTCAGGCGGAGGGGGTGGTGTGTTCTTTGAAAAGCCGGAGGAAAGCAGCGTTTCTGCAGCGAGCTGTCAGTAGATTTGATTATGTGGAAGCTTAATGGAGAGGATCGGGCCAGAGCAGCTGCAAACGGAGATACGGTGCAGATAAATCTGGAAGACCGGCATGGAGGATGTGTAAAAACAGGCAAAGTGGGGCCTGGATGAACAGAGTGACACTAATTTGAAGCTTGCGACAGGCTGATGTAAGACAGGTACAGTGAGAGGCAGCACAGTGTTTACGCTTTACAGTGAAGGGATGAAGATGCCGAGTCTGTAAATGGAAATATTTACCGATCAGCTCTTCTCGATATGAAGCCGACCTCACATCAGCTGTGACAGTCTGACCAATTAAACACAAGTGTTTTATGGTTACATCTTTTAAAAATCACCTTGTTCATTTAAACTCCTGTCACAGAACAAAAAGGAATTGCATCATGGGTAATGTAGGTAATGAATAAATAAAGTACTTCCTGTTCTGCTGCACTGATTGCGATCATCTTTGTTGAATCCAACATCGTCACAGGAGAATTATTTTAGCAGAAAGTGCAAAGACCCGGGCAGTCTGGAGTTTTTCTACATGGCAACTCTGCATTCACAATTTCCAGTTCTGGTGAGTAGAACTCTTCAAATTTCACTCAGTAAAACTGAAGCTCGGACTTCTTGGACGTTCTGTTGGTACAGTAACTTTACAGCAGTCTTATTATTGATCAGATGATGTCATTAAAAATGCTCCAGAAGACTCAAAGCATAAACATGGTCCTGAGGTCCAGGTCAGGTGAAGCTGAGCAGACAGCTCTCGCCTGTGTCACCATCCACCTGTCATTCAAATAGGCCACGCCCCTAGTAATGCAAAATTTAATCCTTAATACAATTCAAACGGGTGACTTATAAAAACATTGTCGTTGCTACAGTTGCTATGAGGGACGAAATGATCCACTGAAGGTGGACATTTTAACATGGGAGTCTGTGGGGACTGCCTCACCGCTGGAGCCTCTGGTGGACGTTGGAGGAACTGCAGCTTGTAAATACTGTGTTTGATAAATATTTTATTGTTTTACAGATATTCTCAGGCAGTCCTAACACTCCAGCTGCATTATGTCACGCTAAACTTAAAATGAGACGGCAATCTCCTGACAACAAGACAACACAGCGGTGGTTGCTCGGTGATTGGATTGAACTATTTGTTGCTTTTAGTGACTGATTGTTAGCGCTTTCTTGTGTTGATAAAGGTCCAGGTGACCACTTTTAATCTGAAGGTGATTTCCCAGATCACCTGGTGGGAGTCTCCAGAATTGACTATGTGCACGTTAGCATATGCTACTTCCGGTGCGGAAACTCCTGTGGGGAGTTTTGTTTCCGATGTCCTTGTCATGATCCTGGGTCTTTTGACCCAGCGTTTTAAGTTTGTTTATTTTGTTCATTAGGTTATCTAAGTTCATTTGGTTATTAGACTCCTTGTGTTTTCTTCCCCTGTATTTAAGTTTCCCCTCACCCTTCGTGTTTCATGCTGCGTGTCTTATGTTATCAAGTTTGTATTATCATGTCTGTCTCATGTTTCCTGTTTTATTTTGATGGAGTCGTGTGTTCTTTGTTCATTGTATTTAGTTTCACTTCCCTTGTCCCCTCATTAGGCTCATGTCAGTCAGCTGTTCCTCCATGTGTTCCCACTTCCCCTAATCACCTCCTGTGTATTTAAGTCCTCTGTTTTCAGTGTGTGATTGTCAGGTCGTCTGTTGTCCACGCCATGTTTCCCATGCTTCCAAGTTCCTTGTCTAGGTTTTTCTTATTGTTCGTTTAGATTTCCCAGTTTAGGTTTGTGTTAATTTTGCTTCAGTTTGCCTTGCCCTTTGTTTGTACCTTTTTACCAGCCATATTAAACGGCTCGCTTTTTGTTAACGTTCAAGTTTTGTTCCCTGTTCCTTGGAGTCTGCATTTTGGGTCCTTTTTTCAATTCATACAGTCTGCCCTCGCCAGACTGTGACAGAACGACCTGACCATGCTGGACCCAGCGGACATTTATTTCAGTAACTTTTTTGAATTCAAGATTCGTGTTACACAGCTTCGTGGACTTTGGATTATCTCCTGTGCAGGGAAGCAGGGGGAGGAGAAGGAGGCTATTCGGGCTCAGTTGACCCGGATAGCCATGGCTAACCCAGGTTTTATGGACTGCCTGCCTGCAGACTTAAAGAACTTTGCTACAGCCACGATCTCCTCTGCCTCACCATCATCGCCTGAGCAGCAGCTGCCCGGTGTGCAGGCTGAATCACCCCAGCCCTGCGGTGATGCAGCTCTTCCTTCACCGGCTACGGGAGTAAGAGTCGGCTTATTCAGTCTCTCACCTGTGTCCATGCCTGTGTCGCCACTGCAGCAGACAAGTGCTGCGTTTTCCTCACCTCAACCGGTGGCTGCTTCCACCGCTACATTCATCTCAGCCGTAGCGGCGCCGGCCTCCACAACCACGGCTTCCAGGAGGAGGCGGCGTCCAGGTCGTCACCACGGCTCACAGCAGCATGAGGTGGGTGACTATATTCTGAATCCACGCGTTTTTTCTAAGGACAATATTGGAACAAACACTGCCTTAAAGGTTCATGGGCATGTTTATGAAATGACTAAGACTGAAAAACCACCAGCCAAGTCTTCCACGGAATATCTTATCCCTCTGCACAATTACCTAGCATCCCTGTGTATTGATCATGCTACGAACTTTGCTTCCAAGAAGCCAAATTATAAGACTGTTTGCACTGGAAGTGCTAGCCATGAGGCTCAGCTAAGCCACTGTGGGACCGAGATCAAGGCCAGGTTGGAGCCAGGGGCTGAGTTGGAGTTTGTGCAGCCTTTTCCTGTGTCGGCTGGAGGGCCCGAGGAGCCCGTCCAGCCTCATGCCACGTCGGCTGGAGGGCCCGAGGAGCCCGTCCAGCCTCATGCCACGTCAGCTGGGGGTTCTAGTGAGCCCGTCCAGCCACCTTGTGCTTCACCACCTGCTGGCCCTGCCTCGCCTCAGCCAGAGGTCTCCGCACCTGCTGGCCCTGCCTCGCCTCAGCCAGAGGTCTCCGCACCTGCTGGCCCTGCCTCGCCTCAGCCAGAGGTCTCCGCACCTGCTGGCCCTGCCTCGCCTCAGCCAGAGGTCTCCGCACCTGCTGGCCCTGCCTCGCCTCAGCCAGAGGTCTCCGCACCTGCTGGCCCTGCCTCGCCTCAGCCAGAGGTCTCCGCACCTGCTGGCCCTGCCTCGCCTCAGCCAGAGGTCTCCGCACCTGCTGGCCCTGCCTCGCCTGGTCCTGTTGCGCCAGCTGGAGGTTCAGCCAAGCCCGTCCAGCATCCTTCCACGCCGTCGCCTGCAGCGCTGCCACCTGCGGCTTCCACGCCGTCGCCTGCAGCGCCATTATCTGGTCCTGCCTCGCCTGGTCCTGCCACGACCCAGCCAGAGGTCGACGCCACGCCTCTGCTCGTCTCACCTGCCAAGCTACGTCCAGCATGGCTGTTTCTGGGGCCTGTCAAAACAGCCTGTTCACGGAAACCCACTAAACCACCCGAGGGGTCTCGTCCACATCCACACTACCGTCGACCACCTGCCAAGCCACCCGACGGGTCTTGTCCACGTCGCCGCCGGCCACGAGCCAAGCCGCCCGAGTGTGGCCAGCCATACCTGCTTCGCCACTGCCACCTTCCTCGTGGCCGGCCCCCTGGACCTTTGAACTATGAACTGCTATGCTGTCGACCTCCAGGACGGCCACCTGAACTACTTCGCCACGAACTCCTTTTCTGCCGAGATCATGGTCGCCCTCCTGAAACAGGGTCTCGGACTCTTAAGCTCTTGTGTTTGGACTGAGTGCTTCAGCTTTGTTTTTTGTGGTTTTGTTTCAGGCCCTCCGTCCTGGACCCCCACCGCCCGCCCTGGGTGGGTTGTTTTGGTTTTGTTTCCTGTTTGTTTTCTTGTTGCTTCTTTTCTTTGTTCATGGTTTTGGGCGTCTGGAATCCGCCCTTGAAGGGGGGGCTCTGTCATGATCCTGGGTCTTTTGACCCAGCGTTTTAAGTTTGTTTATTTTGTTCATTAGGTTATCTAAGTTCATTTGGTTATTAGACTCCTTGTGTTTTCTTCCCCTGTATTTAAGTTTCCCCTCACCCTTCGTGTTTCATGCTACGTGTCTTATGTTATCAAGTTTGTATTATCATGTCTGTCTCATGTTTCCTGTTTTATTTTGATGGAGTCGTGTGTTCTTTGTTCATTGTATTTAGTTTCACTTCCCTTGTCCCCTCATTAGGCTCATGTCAGTCAGCTGTTCCTCCATGTGTTCCCACTTCCCCTAATCACCTCCTGTGTATTTAAGTCCTCTGTTTTCAGTGTGTGATTGTCAGGTCGTCTGTTGTCCACGCCATGTTTCCCATGCTTCCAAGTTCCTTGTCTAGGTTTTTCTTATTGTTCGTTTAGATTTCCCAGTTTAGGTTTGTGTTAATTTTGCTTCAGTTTGCCTTGCCCTTTGTTTGTACCTTTTTACCAGCCATATTAAACGGCTCGCTTTTTGTTAACATTCAAGTTTTGTTCCCTGTTCCTTGGAGTCTGCATTTTGGGTCCTTTTTTTCAATTCATACAGTCTGCCCTCGCCAGACTGTGACAGTCCTATTCACGCCCTGTTTACGGTCCAAAACAAGTTAAGCAAATGAATGAATCAAGCGGCGATTTACATTTCTATAGATGTCTTGGGCATTTACCCAATATATCTGTAAATGATGTTCATCGACTTGTCGATATTTTTCCCCCGCGCCTCAGAGCAAAAGAGAAAAGGGATTCAAATGTTATATTTCTCAGCTGTCCCTCGTTTATCGCGGGTGTTATGTTCTAAAAATAACCAGCGATAGGTGAAATCAAGTAGCCAATTTTATTTTTTGACGGTGCAAAACGTTTCGTGGACATCGTGGACATACAGCACTGCACTCCAGAGTCACACTGCTAGCGATCGATGCAGCAATTCTGTACTGTACAGGAGAGACGTCACGGAGGAGATCGTCTGCAGCGATCAGGATGCAGGACACAATGTGATGTAAAAAAAACGTGCAAACTTGCACTAAAAAAATCTGTGAAACAGCGAGGTGAAAGGTGAACCGCGTTATTAGCGAGGGACCGCTGTAATTTTGAAGGTAAGTCACAACATACCCTTCGTAACTACTAATGTATAGAAACCCTTACCAGCAATCGTTCATTTTTTGTGTGGCTTTTTTCACGGTTTGTTAACATGCTGTGTAGGTGTGTACTTGACTAGCTGATATCAACATAACGGGGAAACATCTGGTTTGACTATTGTTCACCTGTAGTTTGAATGCTGAACATTTGCCTGTTTAAATCACAAGACCAGTCACTATACAGAGATGTGCTTCTGAATGTGGACGACGTGTCTTCTGCTGCAGTGATGCAGTTCTGCTTGTGTTGAGTGATGTAAACAACTGATCGATCTAAACTCTTTAAACGTCAAAATTGATCATTAGATTTTTTATGACACAACAGTGGTGAGTGTTCCCACCTTCTGCTCTTTGTAACTTAACGCGATCTTTCCGTTTTCGAGTTTTGGACATGATTTTGGAGTATATCTTCGCAGTAGCAATTGACCGCAAAGTTAAGCTACCGGAAATGTACAACCCCACATCCGGTCTCAAACCAGGAAGTTAGCATTTTCTCGTGCACAGGGTCAATAATCCTCCCCCCCCCAGAGCTTCCAGACCCTCTCAGACAGACTCAGGGATGTGAGACGGCCAGCATGTTACAACAAATTAAATCTGTAAAAGTCCCACATCTCTTTGCAAAAGTAGACTTGATTCAGCTTGTTGTGATGTTCTGTGTATGCAGATAGAAGAGGTTTGTCACAGTAAACTGAGACACTGGGATGCAGTGATTCCGTTTAGAAGCAGTCAGGCACACTTGGTTTGCTGCTGTGTGGATATTTTAGCACTCTGAGCTTCGGTGTGGACGTCCAGGCCTCCAAACCTGCTTTTGCTTCACCTGAAGCATCAGGAACCCTGCGCTCTCTGAGTTACAGTGTTCAAGCTTGGAGGGAGAAAAAAACGAAGATTGATGCGGCTCGTGCTGAAGTCACGGTCTAAATCAGAAATCCTCATCATATCCAGGCTGACGGAGGCTGCCTCGCCTCGCTTCTCTCCAGGGTTTAATTAGAGCCCCCGGGCTCGGTGTGAATAATGCAGCACCTGAGCGCACCTGAGTGGCCGAGCAGAACGAGGAGCCGCAGGAAGGCCAAGAGAGCACCACCTCCAGAAGGAGAGAGAGAGCGAGGGCAGTGAAAGGGTTTGAAAGAGTAACATCATAACATCTGAAGGTTTTCATGTCACTCTAATGATGTCCTGACAGAACCACGAGGGGCATCAGAAACATCTGTGTCACACCTGTCCATCACTACATCTGTGTTAGTGACACTGCTGGAAGAATCCAGATTGCTTTGATTATTGTTTCCTTCCATTTTGTTTGCACTAACACTGCAAGCATCAGACTAAATCATACTTATTACTTATGACCCCACAGTACCATATCACCCTATTAGAGCACTTTGCTGTCACACTGCAGGCCTACTTGTTGTTCCTAGAGTATTTAAAAGTAGAATGGGAGGCAGAGCCTTCAGCTTTCAGGCCCCTCTTCTGTGGAACCAGCTTCCAGTTTGGATTCAGGAGACAGACACTATCTCTACTTTTAAGATTAGGCTTCAAACTTTCCTTTTTGCTAAAGCATATAGTTAGGGCTGGACCAGGTGACCCTGAATCCTCCCTTAGTTATGCTGCAATAGGTGTAGGCTGCTGGGGGATTCCCATGATGCACTGGGTGTTTCTTCTTCACTCACTATGTCAGTGGTTCCCAAACTTTTTTTGCTGGGCCCCCCTTTGTTTACAAGAAAAATGTTTGCGCCCCCCCTCCCCGCACGCGCACAAATCCTCCAACCACACACACCCATATTTTTCTCCATTGCGGTTTATTTCACACCTCAAACATTTACTAAAAATTAAGCAAATACAAGTAATCTGCAATAAATTACAGGTAGTAAGGAAATAAACTACTAACTCTTTTACGCTACGTCCACACCTACACGGGGATTTTTGGAAACGCAGCAGTTTCGTCCACGTAAACGGCGTCTCGAATCACCGAAAACGGAGATTTTTTAAAACCCCTTTTTTGCGTTTACGCGTGGACGAGGAATACAGAGTTCGTCGCGCGACGTCAAAGCTATGTGCCGTTTTTCACGTCATGCTGTGCGCCACGTTATTGTTTACATGAGATGAATTGCAGAATGGCAGATAGAGACACAATACTGTTAATCTGACTATCTGCAGGTTTTACACAGTTACATACACGCAGTTACTGTCCCTCCATTTACAAAGGCAGAGGCGTCACGGTGTGATTATTTTACGTGCAGTTGTTTTTTTCATGTGTAATAATATTCAACATTGCTGTCAATACAATTTTCAAAATGGATTCAAAAACATAAACAGCTGTGGGATCCTGTTTGTCCGTGATTTGAACAGCCCAGCGCTGCTCCCGACACAGGGAAATCCAATTCTGCAGGGAGACCTACCTCGGCACTTGTGCAGGTGAACCCAAAGGGAAGATTTGCTTCACCATATTTTCTAGTCTTTGGCTTAGAATGAAGTTGGTTTGGAAACATATTCAGCTATGCTTCATCTCCTGCTTTGCGTTTCTGTGGCCGCCCCGTGCTAGCAGTGTCCAAGCGTTTTGTTTCCCCCCCTCTTTCATGCCGCGCCCCCCCTGCAATGGCTCTGCACCCCCCCTAGGGGGCGGGCCCCACACTTTGGGAAGGTCTGCACTATGTGTTAACAGACCTCTCTGCATTGAATCATATCTGTTATTAATCTCTGTCTCTCTTCCACAGCATGTCTTTATCCTGTCTTCCTTCTCTCACCCCAACCAATCACAGCAGATGGCCCCGCCCCTCCCTGAGCCTGGTTCTGCTGGAGGTTTCTTCCTGTTAAAAGGGAGTTTTTCCTTCCCACTGTCGCCAAAGTGCTTTCCCACATCTCATTGTTGGAGTTTCTCTTTTTTCTCTTTATTATCATAAGGTTCTTACTCTACAATATAAAGTACCTGGAGGCAACTGTTGTTGGGATTTTTTGCTGTATAAATAAAAGTGAACTGAGTTGAATGTAATTTGGTTGAACAGGAAATTCACATCATGGATCTGCAGTGGCCGTGTGATGATGTCATGTCAACATGGACCAAAACCTCTGAGGGATGTTTCCAGAAACTTTTTAAATTTGTGCCACAAATAATTAAAGCAGAAGAGATCTCAGACTCAGCTTCACTGTCATTCAGCCATTTGACATGATATGAATGAAAAACAGATTCTCTGTCCAGGACCTGGGTCTGAGCGACCCAGGGTCCATGAGCATTTATGACTCTTTTTATATGATATGTGTTTGTTTCTGCATTGTGCTGCTGTTCCTGTGTCTATGATGTTGGAGACCTCAGTTGGAGGTCTCCACACCTGCTCAACCGCCACCATCACTTCACCTACCTGTTGCTGCTGCATCACTGTCCAATCTACCCCCAGTGGCTGCTACACCACCATCATTTCCACTGCCTGCAGCTGCCACACCATCTTCACCATCGGTTCAACTGTTGGCAGCTGTGATGGACGCGCTCTGCCCGAGCAGGAGATCAGCGCGCCGGAGGGACCAGCACGGCCTGCACGTCACCGTCCAGCACGGCCTGCACGTCACAAACCACCTGCAGTGCTTCGCCATGGGCCATCGGAGCTCTTACGTGGCTGGACCTACTACAAGGCTGTCATCAGATCACTGGCCGGCCACCAGAACTGCTATGCCACCGCTGCCAGACCTGTGGCAGGCCACTCGAGCTGTTTTCCTGCCGTCACCGTCCATCGGGCCAGCTGCCAAAACTTTGGGATGCCACCGTCAGAACTGCGGTTGGTTTTTTCAGTTTTTTGGGGACTGTTTTGACACCGCTGCTGGACGTGCGGTCGGACTTTGAAACTGTTGGGATTAGGGGTTCTGTTTGCTAGAGGATTTTGTTTTTGCACGGAGAGTGCGGAGACTCGGGAGCAGAGTACAGACACTTGGAAGAAGGCACGACACGGGAGTCGTGGGAGCGCACTGGAGATTTGTTGTGTGTTACATTTACTTCACTGTAAATAAACGCACTGTTTACTGCACAGAGTCCAGCATTCAGGTCCTTTCTCCCGCATCCCCACGGTCTGCCACACAGACCGTGAGATCCTCAGGTCTCAGTATTGCAGAATGCTACCAAACAACGAGTAAAACATTACAAATAACTACAATTAATAGGACAAGAAATTCTCAAAAATAAGTACTAAAATATGCAAAAACATAAATAACAATATATAAATATAAACAAATATATAATATTTATATAAATATAATGGTTCTTCTTTATTTTAATGACTATTTACAGATTTTCACTGGAGGCGTCAAAACTATGGATGAACACATGGAATTAAACCCTCGGCCTTCTCTCAGCGAGCTTCATGGTGTAATCATCTGACATGGTTTCACTTCACAGGTGTGTTAACTCCAAAGCTGGAATCCTGGAATTTCTTGCCTTCTGAATCTGGTTGGGACTAGAAGTCAGGTTGGTACACAGTAGGGCTTCACGATATTAGGAAAACCTGCGATGTGCGATAACTGTGATCAATATTGCGATAATGATATGACTTGCGATAAAATAAATAGCAAAACAAACAAAAAAAACCCTGAATACATCATTTCCGTTTTACTGCAACAGTTTTATTTAAAAAAGCTGCTGTATTAGCAGTGTAACAACAAAGTGCACTTTAACATTGAAACATTGCCCCCATAAAAAATTTTGGGTCTTCTTTAAGATCCTGAGAGAGAACAAAGGACGCGGCGACACTAAGCGACGGCCTCGAGGTAAGCGAGCCGGCATCAGGAACAGGCTACGGGCTCGCGCACACCGCGCACCCATGCCCAGTATCCTGCTAGCCAATGTTCAATCCATCGAGAACAAGCTTGATGACCTCACAGCCAGAATCAAGTTCCAGAGAGACATTCGGGACTGCAACCTCCTCTGCTTCACCGAGACTTGGCTGAACCCAGCGATACCAGACCACGCCGTGCAGCCGATGGGGTTCTTTTCGGTTTACCGCATGGACAGGACAATGGAGTCGGGGAAGAAAAGAGGTGGTGGAGTGTGTTTGATGGTGAACAACAGATGGTGCGACAGCACAAACATCTCCCCACTCACACGCTCTTGCTCGCCCAATCTGGAGCTTTTGATCGTTAAATGTCGCCCTTTCTATCTCCCTCGGGAATTCACTGCGGTCATTGCCTGCACTGTTTACATTCCGCCTCACGCGGACTCGGACACTGCCGTATGTGAGCTACATGAGGCTCTCACACATCAACAAACACTTCACCAAGATGCCGCACTCATTGTTATGGGAGATTTTAACAGAGTGAATCTCAAACGGACATTTCACAACCTTCACCAGCACATCAACTGCCCCACCCGGGGCACTAGGACATTAGACCACTGCTACACCCCGTTCAAGAACTGTTACAAGGCTCAGCCCCTGCCGGCATTTGGAAAATCGGACCATGCCGCCATCTTCCTCATGCCTGCTTACAAACAAAGGCTAAAGCAGCAACCACCAATCAGGAGGGAGGTCGCTCGCTGGACGGACCAATCAGTGGCCGCGCTGCAGGACGCACTGGATGACGCACTGGATGACGCAGACTGGGACATGTTTCGGCGCAGCTCTGATGACATCAACATGTTTACGGAAGCGGTTGTGGGATTTATCGGGAAACTAGCGGACGACACAGCAGAAAGAACTATCATCCGAACGTTTCCCAACCAGAGGCCGTGGGTGGATAAAAACATCCACGACGCTCTGAGATCACGCACCGCTGCCTACAATGAAGGGCTCGTCTCCGGTAATATGGACCTATACAAGGCTGCGTCCTACAACGTGCGCAGCGCGGTCAGAAAGGCAAAGCGGAGCTACGGGGAAAAACTAGAGTCACAGCTACGACAGTGCGACTCTAGGAGCCTGTGGAAAGGACTGCGGACTATAACGGACTATAAACGACCAGCTTCTTCTGTGATGAATGCTGATGCTTCACTGGCTGATGAGCTGAACACGTTTTATGCTCGCTTCGACACCGCAGCAATTAAAACAACAAACGGCTGCGCGCGCTCGGAGTGCACCAGTGAAGAAAATGCATTCGTCATCACAGAGCATGCCGTGAGGAACACCTTCAGGAGGGTGAACACCAGGAAGGCAGCAGGACCAGATGCAATCCCTGGCCGGGTCCTTAGAGCCTGCGCTGACCAGCTAGCACCGGTGTTCACGGAGATCTTCAACCTCTCCCTGGCCCAAGCTGTGGTTCCCACGTGCTTCAAACAGTCCATTATTGTTCCTGTCCCAAAGAAACAACAGCCCGCTTGCCACAGTGACTACCCTTCAGTAGCACTGACTTCAATTGTGATGAAGTGTTTTGAAAGACTGATGAGAGATCACATCACTTCTTCACTTCCTGCCACCATCGACTCGCTTCAGTTTGCTTACCGGACTAATCGTTCCACAGACGATGCCATATCTCACCTGCTCCACACATCCCTGAGTCACCTGGACACTGGCAGAGGGAATTATGTTAGGATGCTGTTCGTGGACTACAGTTCAGCATTCAACACAATAATTCCCTCTAAGCTTTTCACCAAGTTGACGGATCTAGGACTCAGCTCATCACTGTGTCAGTGGATCCTCAACTTCCTCACAGACAGACCCCAATCAGTGAGGGTGGGAAAACAAGTCTCCCCCTCCATCTCACTCAGCACTGGAGCGCCTCAGGGCTGTGTTTTAAGCCCCCTGCTGTACTCACTGTACACTTATGACTGTGTAGCCACATCAGACACCACCTCCATTGTCAAGTTTGCTGACGACACTGCTGTTGTGGGCCTGATCTCCGACAACATCGAGACGGCCTACCTGGAGGAGATTAGGAACCTGGAGACCTGGTGCCAGGAGAATAACCTCCTCCTAAACATCAGCAAGACTAAGGAGCTGATCGTGGACTTCACTACAAAGCAGGCGAGGAATTACAAACCCCTCATCATCAGTGGCACGCCAGTGGAGAGAGTGGACAGTTTCCGATACCTGGGTGTCCACATCACTCAGGACCTGTCATGGTCCTGCCACATCAACACCCTGGTTAAGAAAGCCCGTCAGCGTCTCTTCTTCCTCAGAAGACTTAGAGACTTCCATCTGCCACTGAAGGTGCTCAAGAACTTTTACTCCTGCACCATCGAGAGCATCCTGACGGCAAACATCTGCACCTGGTTTGGGAACAGCACCAAGCAGGACAGACGAGATCTGCAAAGAGTGGTGCGCTCAGCCGGACGCATCATTCAATCAGAGCTCCCTGACCTGCTGTCCATCTACACCAAGCGGTGCAAGTCCAAAGCTAGGAAGATCATGATGGACCTCTCCCATCCCAACAATGGACTCTTCTCACTGTTGAGGTCTGGGAAGCGCTTCCGCTCCCTTAAGGCCAAAACAGAGAGAATGAGGAGGAGCTTCTTCGCCCAGGCTATTCGGGCCCTGAACCAGGTGTAGGACTGGACTCTCCCACACACGTCACTATAAGACTGGACTCTCACACACATCACCACATGCACCACCACACATTTCCTATAATCCTATAATTCCTATAATTTATAATCTTTATAATCTCTTCTGCTATTTGCACATTCTTTACTGTAAATTCCTAAGTTAATTTGTAAATTTTGTATTAACCTGTAAATTGTAAATATCGTAAAACTTTTTCTTCTGTCATTTAATGGTCGGGCATTGTACAGCTACAAGCATTTCACCCCCATGTCATACTGTGTATGGTTGTGTGTGTGTGACAAATAAAATTTGAATTTGAATTTGAATTTGAATTTGAAGATCCCAGCTGGCTAGCACCTCACGTAATACACGGGCTATATTTTCACTAGTGTGAGAGTCTGGAAAACACACAGTCTCTAGACACCGTGTTTTCAGTTCAAAGTCTTCGGTGAAGAAGTGCACTGTGAAACTCATATATGGCTCCGTTGTACGACTTGACCATAGGTCTGTAGCGCTTGCGTAGTTTTCAGCTTGGCTCAGTTCAAACGTGACGGTCTTCCGGCATGTTTCGTACATTTGTGGAATGGCGACATGGGAAAAGTAGTTTCGTGAGGGGATGCGGTATCTCCGGTCCACTTTATGTATCAGACTGGTGAAGCCCTCTCTGCTAACTGTATTTATAGGCATCATGTCTTTGTCAAAAAATGTGTAATGGCCTCTGTTATTTCTTTGTAGCGCTTCGACGTTTTCTCATAAGGAGTTGCACTTGAAAAACTCTGATACAGAGACGGCTGTTGGACTGCTGCGCTCTTTGTCTTAACATTAGCAACCTTTGTTTGGCTAGCCCTGTCTTTCTGGAACTCTTCAAACTGTTCTCTGTGGTTGTATTGAAGATGATGGTGGAGATTAGTCGTGTTTCCTCTGGTGGTTGCCACAAGTGTTCGGCAAGTGTTGCAGAGCACCTGTGTTTGGAGAACGTCGTCTTTACCAAATCCAAAGTACCTCCAAATAAGCGAGGTACTATTTTTTTTTAGCCACGAGTTCATAGTCAGTAGCGTTCTCGTCATGCGTCTCGCTCTCAGCCATTACAACTGACTCGTTGCTGCAGCGTTGTTCGCTCCCCACCTACGTAGGAGGCGGGCCTCTAATCCATTTGATTGGTTAATGCCGTGAAGGGCTCTATTCGACTGGTCTAATGTGTAAAGGGGGTTCTTTGATTGGCAAATTCTTTAAAGCATGTGTGTAAACATTTTAAGGTACCCAATTATCGCAGTTTACGCCGTCTTTTGCAATGGGCCCATCGCACAGGCTGATATTGCGATGACAATAAATTTTCGATTTATTGTGCAGGCATAGTACACAGCTGACAGCTCTATTTGACAACTGTTAGAATTCATATTATGGCAAGAACCAATCAGCGAAGGAAACAACAGTCTGTCATTACTTTAAGAACTGAAGGTCAGTCAGTCCAGGAAATTGCAAAAACTTCACAAAAACCATAAAGCGCTACGAAGAAACTGGCTCACACGAGGACCGCCCCAGGAAAGCAAGACCCAGAGTCCTCTCTGCTGCTGAGGATACATTCATCCACCAGCCTCAGAAATCACAAGTCAACAGCTACTCAGATTAGAGCCCAGATAAATGCCACATAGAGCTCCAGTAACAGACACATCTCTACATCAGCTGTTCAGAGGAGACTGTGTGACTCAGGCCTTTATGGTCAAATAGCAAGCAGAGGAGATTAGTTTGGGCCAAGAAACACAAGGAATGGACATTAGACCATCTGTGCTTTGGTGTGATGAGTCCAAATTTGAGATCTTTGGTTCCACAAAGGTGAACGATGGTCTCTACATGCATGGTTCCCACCATGAAGCATGGAGAAGGAGTGTCTGGTAGTGTGTGCGCCAGTGAACATGAACTTTTAAAACTCAAAATATTTTTTATATACTGGTTCAAAGTGTACTTTGGTTTTTATGCTGGACTAAAAAACTGCAGTCACAAAGACTGACTGTGAGCACTTTTCGGTGATTACAGAGTCATAATAACATATATGAGATTATCACCATGGCATGACATCACATCACGTATGTATTTGCAATATTAAAAAAAAAACAGCTGACAGTGTGTTTTCATATTTTCATTCTGTGCTTAAAGGGAGAAAGGTTTATAATTTATGCAGTATTGCTGTCATTGCTTTTATCTATAGTTTGTTTTTGTTTTTTTTGTTTTTTTGAGAATAACAGCACCAAACCTGAGAGTGAATCAGACTGCAGGATGAACACTGAGCTGTTTGTGCCCCCCAGTGGTCTTTGACCACAACGTGCTTACAGTGAATTCCCGAATCCAAGCTGGATGATGAGCTGTGTGTCATCAGCAGCCACTCCACCTTAAAACTGACTTCACGTATAAAACTTGGGTCATTTATTTAAGAATTTGCACCATATCCAGCCTTCTTGTGCCCCCCTGTACAGAAACTCAAATGTTATTTTCAGACTTTTATTTTAGGGAACCTTACACCTGTACACATGGTACACATTCACAAATAACGTTTCCTTTAAAAATTTGTAATAGAGGGGAGGAAACTTATGCTAATGTAATGTTAATACAGGGAGTGCAGAATTATTAGGCAAGTTGTATTTTTGAGGAATAATTTTATTATTGAACAACAACCATGTTCTCAATGAACCCAAAAAACTCATTAATATCAAAGCTGAATGTTTTTGGAAGTAGTTTTTAGTTTGTTTTTAGTTTTAGCTATTTTAGGGGGATATCTGTGTGTGCAGGTGACTATTACTGTGCATAATTATTAGGCACCTTTCTTTGCAAGGACACTCAAAAGCCTGCCATCCATGGATTCTGTCAGTGTTTTGATCTGTTCACCATCAACATTGCGTGCAGCAGCAACCACAGCCTCCCAGACACTGTTCAGAGAGGTGTACTGTTTTCCCTCCTTGTAAATCTCACATTTGATGATGGACCACAGGTTCTCAATGGGGTTCAGATCAGGTGAACAAGGAGGCCATGTCATTAGTTTTTCTTCTTTTATACCCTTTCTTGCCAGCCACGCTGTGGAGTACTTGGACGCGTGTGATGGAGCATTGTCCTGCATGAAAATCATGTTTTTCTTGAAGGATGCAGACTTCTTCCTGTACCACTGCTTGAAGAAGGTGTCTTCCAGAAACTGGCAGTAGGACTGGGAGTTGAGCTTGACTCCATCCTCAACCCAAAAAGGCCCCACAAGCTCATCTTTGATGATACCAGCCCAAACCAGTACTCCACCTCCACCTTGCTGGCGTCTGAGTCGGACTGGAGCTCTCTACCCTTTACCAATCCAGCCACGGGCCCATCCATCTGGCCCATCAAGACTCACTCTCATTTCATCAGTCCATAAAACCTTAGAAGAATCAGTCTTGAGATATTTCTTGGCCCAGTCTTGACGTTTCAGCTTGTGTGTCTTGTTCAGTGGTGGTCGTCTTTCAGCCTTTCTTACCTTGGCCATGTCTCTGAGTATTGCACACCTTGTGCTTTTGGGCACTCCAGTGATGTTGCAGCTCTGAAATATGGCCAAACTGGTGGCAAGTGGCATCTTGGCAGCTGCACGCTTGACTTTTCTCAGTTCATGGGCAGTTATTTTGCGCCTTGGTTTTTCCACACGCTTCTTGCGACCCTGTTGACTATTTTGAATGAAACGCTTGATTGTTCGATGATCACGCTTCAGAAGCTTTGCAATTTTGAGACTGCTGCATCCCTCTGCAAGATATCTCACTATTTTTGACTTTTCTGAGCCTGTCAAGTCCTTCTTTTGACCCATTTTGCCAAAGGAAAGGAAGTTGCCTAATAATTATGCACACCTGATATAGGGTGTTGATGTCATTAGACCACACCCCTTCTCATTACAGAGATGCACATCACCTAATATGCTTAATTGGTAGTAGGCTTTCGAGCCTATACAGCTTGGAGTAAGACAACATGCATGAAGAGGATGATGTGGACAAAATACTCATTTGCCTAATAATTCTGCACTCCCTGTAAATGGGGATTTATGAACACTAAACTTTCATGTTCAGAGAACACTCTCAGGTATATCTTGAGGATCTGAGTGTTCATGTGATTTATATTCTTTGCTATATATATGCAACAACGTCCAATGTTACATGTTAGTCAACTTCATTCACATTAATTAACCTTCAGCTTTCGAAACTTAAGTTTTCATATTTCCTTGAACCACTTGAATGCACCTTTTCTAATTCGTGTTTTACCGGGGGTCCGCGAAGGCGCTTCGTTGGCATTTTACGGCCTCCGATTGGTTCGATTTGTGTTATTTGCACCACGTGACACCAGACATGGCCGCCAGCGAGCCGAGTAAAGACGGTAAGTGTGACTTTTTAAACGTGTCCGCGGCTTTAATGCTGATATCTGGTGGTCTGCGTGCAAAGCTTTGGGTGTCGGTGACTCTCCGAGTCTGTGGGAATTCACAATCAGCAGAAAAAAGGCTAAAAAAAAAATCAGAAAAGCAGGCGGGAAACCGCCCGGCTAAGCTAGCAGGCTAGGAAATAGCTGGGCTGCTAACTCTGATTATACAGCAATCTCTATATTCAGTCAGTACACTCAGTCTGACAGCTGTGAAGTTTATTCAGGATTTAACAGCGTGTAAAGTCTGAGCTCGATTAATGAGTTATTTACTTAATTAATTAATTAATTTTTTTAACTTTTAGATCATAGTTTTGTCCCCACGGGTGATGAAAATAATTGTATACAGACAGATTTTTGTAGATCAGAGGGAAATGCTTCTTCATGCCAGGCTGTACATTCTCGCTTCCGCTTGGTTTTGACTCACCTGGTCTGGAGTAGAGTGTGTGTGTGGTATATAAGGTGTAGTCTCTCTTCTGCTTTCTCAGGTAAGGACAGCATTCTGGAGCCGCTGTGTGTTTCCCTGAGCAGCCGGCTGACACCTCCAGCCCTCCCGGTGTTCAATGTCCCGGCTCCGAGCCGCTGGTCTGCCTGTTCTGCTCTGAGTCCGTCCCACCGCCGCAGAAAGACGTCCTCCTCAGACACCTGCTGATGGAGCACAAGCTTGTCATCGCCGACGTCAAACTCATCGCAGACGTCCCAAAGTGCGAGCCACACATGCTCCGGCTCACTCGTTTAACTCTCGGGAACACGTTTGGATGTTTTTAGCATTTGGAACTCGATCATTTCACCAAAGACTTACTGTAATTATTTGGGGTGATGGGGGGAAACCCTTACCTTACAAGTATACATATATACAACAAGTCCAGCATGTCCACGCCTGTTAGTGTGCTGCTTTTATGAACCGTGACGAAGTGTTTCTGTGCGCCGGTAAACCTGGCTGTGAGTCGGCTGCGGTTTTTACTGACGAGTTTCCTCCATCAGGTACTTGCTGTACTGGAAGGGCAGATTCCTCGAGCAGCCGGTCACAGATTTCTGCAGCGTCATCAAAACCAACTCCACGGGCCCAGTCGGTGAGTTCACTCAAACCCACAGAGGACCTGACCTTTCAAAGTGAACCACGTACACTTCCTCCAGCTCTGATTAATGACTCATTAAAAACTCTTCTTCCTCGCTGACCTGACAGAGGAGCAGGAGGACTACTTCCTGCTGTGTGACGTCCTTCCAGAAGACAGAGTCCTCCGAGAGAAGCTGCAGCAGAAACGACTGGTGAGGAGACGTGACACTCGGAGCATCCTGAGTGAATCTTGTGCTGCTGGAAGTTTCGTTTCTTTTAAACTTTATTTTGAGGCAAAGTCTGAAAATCAGGAAAAATCAGAAAAATTGCAGATTTGAGTGATGATTTTACACGCTTTGTGTCGTTGTAACCTCTGCACTTTAAATATCTGAGCACTCTGAGGTAGTTTTCTGAAGAATTCCTCTGAGCTCTTCTTCTGTGCTCCCACAGGAGGAGGTCCTGGAGCAGCAGCCGAAGGAGCGAGACGACAGCAGCTTCCATCGTCTCTGCATGTTCTGCAGCGAAGAGTTCACGGGAAACAGGTAAAGCGCCGCAGGATTCCCATCAGTCCTGGAAACCTCACGTGTGTTAGATTAAAGCAGACAGAAGGTAGAGCTTCCTGAAATCATGTGACTTAAAGCTTCTTTGCTTCCTGTAGTCATCCTCTTATGATCCAACCCCCAAAAAGCTGCTTTGAGGCATAATTCCATAAACATCATTCAGTGACATGTCTGAACCTGAACCAAGAAGCTGATCTGAGACCAGTGCAGCTCCTCATCCTTCTTCCTCTTCTGCTAAGGGTCAGGTCTCAGACCTGTGCAGGTGTGCGCTGGTTCATGAATGGCATGAAGGTGTGACTGGCTTCTCACTGGTGTTTACCACAGTTCTTGTGTGGATCTGTGTCTTTACCTCCAGTTAAGCTTCCATCCATCCATTTTCAGTCACTGTGTTGGTTCGCAGATGCTCGGCCTCCCTCTGCACAGGCACCACCTCCAGCTCCTTGTGGGAGGACGCCGAGAGACATAACCCGTGTCCGCTCCGGGTCTCCTCACATTTGGACATGCAGCGGCCCATGGCGAGAGAGGCTGCTTCCCTCTGTCTGCCACTATGGGCACGCTGCGTGGATCTTGAAGTCTTGTCCAAATGGGAACTTCTGGACGAAGCCCAAAGGACTGCAGCGCAGTGCTAACAGTGATGATGTCAGCTGATGTTTTCTTTTGTTTATTAAAAATGGCTCCACGTGCTGTTTCCAGGTCGTCTCTGCTGAACCACATGGCCAGAGAGCATTCCTTCAGCATCGGACTGCCGGACAACATCGTCTACTGCAGCGAGTTCCTCGACACGCTGCAGGACAAACTGGACAGGTACGCTAATCGTTGCTTTTTATTCACAGCGTTAAGTTTTGTTTTGCTTCGCGCGCCTTTTCATTTTGCTGCCCTCGCTTCAGTCTGCAGTGTCTGTACTGCGAGAAAACGTTTCGAGATAAAACCACGCTGAAGGATCACATGAGGAAAAAAGCTCACCGCCGCATCAGCGCCAAAAACCACGAGTACGACCGCTTCTACGTCATCAACTACCTGGTAAAGCCCAGCGACACACTCGCCACACGCTTCCACGTCAGGATAAACGAAGCAGTTCTGTAGAAGCAAACGCACTACCTGAATGTATTGTTCTGATTTTAAAGCGTCCCTCCTGTCCTGTCAGGAACTGGGAAAAACGTGGGAGGAGGTGCAAAGCGAAGATGACCGTGAGCTGGCGGATGATGAGGATGAGTAAGTATCCTCATGTAGCTCTGTGAGGACGGCATTAACTAAAGTGTCCTGATTCATGTCATACAGACTGCTCTGTGTCGTGTTAAAGGCAAAAACCGGGCCGGGCTGCACTTGCGTGTAATACCAGTTTTTACCACCAGATGGTGCAGTTAGTGGCTGTAACGTTTATTTTAAACCAACACGACATCACCAGTCTGAGCACGCTTGATCTCCAGCGCTAACCAGGTGCTGAACCAGGTGCTGTGAGCTCGGGGTAGCTGTGGATCAGGAGGTACAGCGAAAGGTTGGAGGTTTGATCCCCGGCTCGATCCCAGATACTGAACCTCGGGTTGTCCCTCCTGAGAATATTCTTATTTACTGTGTCAGCCTGGATACAAAAGTTTAAATCAAGTCCGCTTCCTACTCCTCCTCTGATCCTGCGTGAATGCTTTCAGTCTGCTCGTTTCATCTCCGCATCGTCCGCAGTGATTGGTCGGACTGGCAGGCTCATCCGGTCTCTGCGGTGTGTCTGTTCTGTGATCACCAATCGGAGACGTTGGAGCAGATCTACGCGCATATGAAGGTACGGGAACGTAGAAGTTTCAGAGAAGGAAAATATCGTTTTCTGCGTTTCATCCCTGAAACGATTCTGCAAAGGATTCTGGGAGAACGGAGACAGTGCACACTAACAGGAAACGATCTGCTTCCTGAGGTCTCTGCAAACACATGAATCCATCGTAAGCACAAAACATGGATTTTACTCAAAAAGTGCCCTCACACACAGATGGACCGAAGCTGAAGAGCTTTTAAAATGAAGCGCCTTTTATTTTGAAAAGTTTCCAAATAAATACATGATTGTCAAAACTTTAACAAGCAAATAAAAATGTTTCCTCGTTGTTGGGTCTGTGTTTCCACAGGCCCCGCTAGTTTAGAGACTTATTCATCATGAAGAAAACAAGACATAACAGAACATCTTCAACCGCTTTTTCACTCGCTAACGAGGGAAGTCTTTGGTCAAGAACCAGCTCTTGGAGGTCACGCTCCTAACCTGTCTCGGGCCCGAAATCCTTCAAAGAGCAGCTGTCCCCGTAGCTATTTATTGACATCACAGTTACAATACACAATACAACACAAGCACCTCCCACCGTAAAACCCCCCAATGGTTCTAAGACAAGGCAGTGTGTGTGTGTGAGAGACCTCCTGCTGACCAAAAGGATCATAAAAGCAGGAAGCTTACAACAGAAGAAACAGATCTGTCAGGATGCATCTGCAATAAAAGCTCCCCCAGCACAGAGTGGCTGGAGAGGTCAGAGACAAAGGAACGTCTTGATCCTATAGATTGAACTCAGACCTTACAAATTTAAGAAACACGATGACAACATTCAACAATTAGACTTAACACTGGTGAACAATAAATAAAATCTAGGATTCGACGTCGACTGCAGTCAGATTTTTGTCGTTGATTAAACGTTCTGGTTTAAAGTTAGAACCAGTTTCCCAAACGTGACTCTGCTCACGAGTGACGAGTTTACCTGAGAGGCAGAAAAGTTTCTCTCTGCTTTCTGGTTTTGTTATTTATGAAGTCTGTAACGAGCGTCGCGGCGTTGCGTGACCCTGACATCTTTCTGTTTCGTGATTGTTTTGCGGGAGGCTCACGGCTTCCACCTCCTTAAGACCGAGCTCAGTGAGTGAAGTCTCTGTGGTAATTCGAGCGCAGTTTTCTTCTATTTCTTCCTTCTGAGTGTTTCTAATGTTCTGTCCTCCCTCAGACCTCAAGTTCTACCAGCAGGTCAAACTGGTGAACTTCATCCGGCGGCAGATCCATCAGAGCCGCTGCTACGGCTGCAGGCGGATGTTCGACTGCCGGGCGGACGCCCTGCGTCACATCGCGGCTGAAGGTCACGTGATGAAACTGCCAGAGATGTCCGCCTGGGACCAGCCGCAGTAGGTTTAACGAAGCGCCTGTGATCCGCAGAATTAACCAATGAGAGCGCGGGCTTTAAAGCTGGCGTACAGCTGCTGATGAACGTGGTCAACGCCACAGATGTTTACACTTCATTTGGAGTATTTTTATCAGCTGATGAAAATGGCGTCCTTTTTTAAGTTGGGACTAATTTGAGCCTGAGCACTAAACTTCGTCTCGCTCCGCAGGTATTACTTCCCCACGTACGAGAACGGCGCTCTCCTGTGCACGCTCTCTGACAGCGAGGAAGGCGACGGTGACGAGGAGCATCGCGGCGAGGAGATCCCGGTCATCGCGGAGGACATCTCTAACCTGAGAGCGCTGAAACAGTCCAGCGTCCTCAAGCAGCTGCTGAAGGAGCGAGGAGGCAGCAGCTAGGACCACAGACGGACACGTGTCATACGTTTGACTCAAAGTCGTCTCTGACGTCGGCTGAGCTCAGCTCACGGTGACCACATCCCACATGGCTGGAACGCAGCGGCACGGGTTTGAGTCCGGCCCGTGGTCTTTCCCTCTCAACTATTTCCTGTACGTCTCTACTCAGTAAAGATAAGAAAGTTTAAAAGAAGAGTCCTCTCCACAGCTGGACACGCGGACGCCGTGATGTCCGCTGAAACGTAATTGCTCTGCCTCGTGCAATGAAGCTGAAACATGCGTTTTCTTGAATATGAATTTTATTACTCGAGTAAAAATGATTTTCTTTTGTAACTTGTAACTGAGCTGGATTCAGTGCTGTGGTGGACGAGCAGCTCATCGTCAAGAGAAGACGAGAGAACTCTTTATAGTCATTGCAGAGTCACACTAGGAACAACAGTACTACACAATTGGAAACTGTCCCGCGTCGGCACTACGCACAATCAATCAATCTTTATTTATAAAGCACTTTTCATACAAAGATGTAGCACAAAGTGCTTTACCTGCTTAAAAGCAGCCCACCCCGCCCTCCAGCTCACTCCCAACACAAACAACACAACACAGGAACTTGATAAATGAAACGAATGAGTGTATGTTTTACTGCACATTGTTATTATTGTTGTTGTTGTTGTCCCCTCAAAAAGTCCAGGGACTTCTCGTGCCTGAAACATCTGTCCTACTTGGCGTTTCTGTTGTTTTTCTGCGTCGCGTTGCCGAGCGACACCTGCCGTATGGTGGAGCCGAACTGCAGCGCGCTCAGAGTTTCCACCGCGTCCTTCGCGTCCGGGCTCACGTTCACGAACGTGCAGCACTGAGGAGAGAAACGAGAGGTCGCTGCAGGAACTCACTGCTGTCAAACTTCCTGTTTTATCCTCATTTCTGACTCTGGCAGGCCCAGGCTGTGTCCCAATCCAGCGACCGCACGCGTACTACGTACGGTGCGTACTATAAGTACGAGAAGTGCGGAAGTGAGAGGCTTGTGAAATGGGACGGTCTAGCCTTCGTCGTGCTGTTCAGGTTGCCTAGCAACCATGATACTAACCGCGAGAAACGTGTCATACGGCTTTGTTTGACAGAAATGAAGGAGAAAAATGTTTTGTTGGTCATTCATTTTTGTCATGACATCACTTTGATTAGTTGAGTATCTGAGGCTGAGACCACAGGACTGTAAAACATGATTGTTGGGCTTCATTTCTGTGCTGAACACTCATTTAAGATTAGTTAGTAAATAACAATTAGCTGATGTTGTTCATGAGACTAAAGTCATCTCACTGTGGTAATGTAAATATAATATGGCCAATATTATAGTATTGTCAGATTATTATGATATATATATATTACAGGATATATTACAGCAGTGAGCTTGAACTCTGGGTCAGAGATTCAAGTTGCAGTTATTTATATTTCCTATCACCTTAAATGAAGTCCTTGTGTTTGGGCTTCCTAAAGACCCCAACCTTTCCCTTGATTTTATGGGACCCCTAACTTCCGAATGTACTTCCTCCATTAAGAGCCTCGGTGTTACTTTTGACAGTGCTTTTAAATTTGATAAACAAATCAGCTCCGTAGTCAAGGGATCTTTTTATCATCTACGTATTTTAGCTAAAGTCAAGTCCTACCTGTCCAGGAACGATCTAGAAAGGGTGGTCCATGCTTTTATTACTTCACGGCTGGACTACTGTAACTCCCTTTATGCTGGTTTAGATCGTTCCTGTCTGCATCGCCTCCAACTGGTGCAGAACGCTGCTGCTCGCATGCTGACCGGCTCCAAAAAGAGAGACCACATCACTCCGGTCCTCTGCTCTCTCCACTGGCTCCCAGTTGCTTTTAGGATTGATTTTAAAATTTTACTGCTGGTTTTTAAGGTTCTTAACGGTACTGCACCTCCTTACCTGGCGGAGCTTCTTAGCATTTACCGCCCCAGGAGATCTTTGAGGTCAGCAGACCTGATGCTTTTAGATGTTCCCAGGTACAGACTAAAGACTAGGGGAGAGAGGGCTTTTGCTGTGGCTGCACCCAGACTGTGGAACAGTTTACCTCCTCACATCAGATTCTCCACAAGCCTAGGAACCTTTAAAACTGCTCTTAAAACTCACCTCTTCTCATTGGCCTTTAGCAAGGTTTAACTTATTGTTTTAATCTATTGTTTTATCAGTGAGGTGTTTTATGTATTTGTGTTTTATTGTATTTTATATTTGTATTTTATTGTACAGCACTTTGGTCAGCCTCGGTTGTTTTTAAATGTGCTTTATAAATAAACTTGACTTGACTAAATCTTCACTCAAAGACAAGTATCTTTGACAGTGTATCTATAGATGTATTATGTAACAAATATTGTTTGTTTAATTTGTTGGCATTACTAAATTTGGCTCAATGCTTACACATATGTGTAAAAAGCAAATGTACGAGCTGTGATAACTGTGTCTGATAGGATGAAGAGTCGACTGATATATGAAATATTCCTTTATTGGGGGAGAAAATCAGACCATGTCATAACTGCTTTAAGTCACACAGAATAGATATCAGAGCCTTAAACAGGCTGACTTCTGCTAAATGGGTCAAACTGGGCAGAAAGTCTACAAACACATAACATCCTTATGGAATATGATGTAACACTATAGATCAACTTAGCTCAGAATATATAAAGCATATAAACAATTACAGCAATATGATGCAACAAACACAGCAGCTACTGATCCAAAATACTCAAAGCTTCGTAGAACTGAAACAGACATTTATTTTTAGCTCCATTCTGCTGCTGATACAGACTTTAGGTTTCTGAACATTAAACTTGTTGCTGCCTTTCATAGTGTGTAACTTGAAGGCCCTGAGTACTTTCTCCCACACTGAAAACACTGGATGATCACATTATTTGAACATTACCTAATAAGACTGATTCAGGACAGACAGTGATGTTAAACTTTCCTAGCAGTCCTTCACAAACAGGGAACAGTCTGTCTATTCTCTCCATCTGTCAGCTGCTGCTGGCTCTTCCTCCTCCTCTCCCTCACACACTGCTGAGTTTGTCCTGGTGGATCATCAGGGCTGCAAAGCCTCACAGATGATGTGCAGCAGTGGGTCCCTCAGTCTGTCCTCACTCTGGACACTTGCAGTCGTCACACACGGAAATCAAATGTGTGAGAAGCTGCAGGATTCAAACACAAGTGTAACTTATAAACACATGTTCATACTTTTATTCCACAATCAGAGCGAAAGAAACAGAGAGAGAGTGCAGGACAGACAGACAGGTGACAGTCTCAGGTGTACACACTGCTACACAACAGCACAGAGAAGGAGGATTTAGTGTTTGTGTTATTACGAGTGTAAACAAGAAGAGTTCCCAGATGGTCCAGTGGACACATGTGTGACTGCTGTGATTAAAGCATCTTTCTTTCAGCTTAACGAGTGAACCGTCAGCTCGTTCAAACACACGTTAAAGTCCGTTTGGCTCGACACCACCGAAGGCGTGCTGCTGCAGTCTGCTGGGGGGGCATCATCAGAAACAAGGATGCAAGGAGAGGAGACAAACTAGTGAGGAATGCTGGCTCTATAATTGGAGCTGCCACACGCACACACACACACGCACACACACACACACACACACACGCACATGCACACACACAGACTGTGTGAAGCTCGTCTACATTATATTTTCTGATCTATCATACAGCTTAAACTTATTCCTGGTTATATTCTGATCAGTGCTGAGCAGTTAAACATGATTAACTATCAATGAAATCATGTATGAATTATGATTCTGTGATTAACAATGAATACACTTAATGTCACTTCTCATTTTCAAAATCATGTCGTTTAGCTTTGAAATGTCTGCATTTGTGAATAAAACATTTTCTTAGTAACAACATTTGTTAAGATCCAACCATGCAAAATATGATTTTTGCCATTTTTCAAGTGGTCTTAAAGCTTTAATCAGGACTGTATCTGATATCACTTCAGTTTAATGTGAAAAAGCTGCATCAGTGTTTTGCTGGGATGTGTCTGCTCCTCTGGCTTTCCTGTTAGCAGTGAGTGCAACGATGTCACAGAGGTTTTAGTGCAGCATAAACTCCAGCAGATATTTTTGTCACTCTGGAGCACATTTCAGGAAAATAACAAGAAGTAAATGAAGGAAACCGACAGAAGCCGACAGGATAAGACGAGCGTCGTATCTGAGACAATAACCAGGGCCGGACCGTTTCTGACAGCTGCATCATTTTTATTGTGCAAAAACACGGCAGCAGAGGACGATTTGATTTTGTCTTGGGAATAAATCACTACTGGAAATCACAGGACTCAGATCAACACACGTCTGCTCTCCAGAACCAGGACGACGTGCTGAGATCACGGTGGGCGACAAATGTTCATCAGCAGAACGATGAGACAGAAACACAGAAGAGCCGTTTGGAAAGGCAGGAGGTACAGTGCTAACAGGCTGCAAGAAATATAAATACTGACTCACGTCTGTCTCTATCAGTACTTATCATTCAAAAGATACGACACACGTGTACAAAGAAGTGTCCAGGTTCATCCTGACCATCAACCTTTCTGACTGAAGGGCATTTCTGCCAGCAGGACTTCAGATATAAGCCGTGACGTGAGATATAAGACAATAACACTATCAGTCATGGTCTGGCATTCCCAGAGCACAAAGCTCAGCAGGACATAAACAGTGTGGAGTCATCAACATCATCAACAGAAGGAAAAGTCTGGAGAAGTCTTCCTGCAGGTCCTCACAGAGACGCCAGAGAGCTGCTCAGAGAGTTCAGAGTGAGCTGAAGGATGAAGGTCAGACCATAACATTCCTCCAAAAGTGCCTTCATGGACCTGCAGCCGAGAAACCGATGCAAAGTGTTTATGCAGGTGAGAGAAGTTCACCTGAGGGCTCTTATTCAGCGTGCATGCCGAGCGCTGAGAGACGGAGGTTGTGCTGCAGGCAGACGTTTGGACGGCGACTCAGACTTCTCTTCTAGACGTCGTCAAATATTTGTCTACGAGATGACGACGAGACAGGTACCGTCCTCCCGAGTGCACAAAAACACACAAGTGAACACAGCAGCACACAAATCCACACGTCTGTGGACACGTCAGGACAATCTATAATCTTCCAACACAAAAACATACACTGAAGTAAACACACAGAGCAGTAGCAGATTTTTTTTTAATGTGTTTTATTTATTTTCATTTGCTGCTAACTGCCTTGTTTTCATTTGTAGTTTTTGTAGTAGGAAGAACTACAAAATCTACAAATAAAAAAAGTGCAGTTAACAAATGTAGTGCTCTCCACTATGTGAACCCCTCAGCTGAATTTTTAGGTTTTTCAGTTCAAGCCAATGAAATGAAATCCAAAAATTCAACCCCAACAATCAAATGATCCCCTATGAGCAAGCACTCTGGCAACGGTGGAGAGGAAAAACTCCCTTTTAACAGGAAGAAACCTCTGGCAGAACCAGGCTCAGGGAGGGGCGGTCTTCTGCCATGACTGGTTGGGAGGTGAGGGGCAAAATAAAATCAAACATAAAGGAGAGCACAGCGTATTTATGACAGGTCGGTGGACTGTGGCTCGAGTTCAAAAGATGCTCGAATCCCGCCTGAGGTGGTATGGACACGTGATTCGAAGCGATGAGAACTCAGCAAAAACGACTATTAAGGATCGACCCAGACGGACGCCGGCCTCGAGGCAGACCGAAAAAACGGTGGATGGACAAAATCAAGGAAGACATTAAGACCATCAACGCGTCACCTGAGGACGCCTTGGACAGAACCAAACGGAGAAACCTTTGCTGAGGAGCGGACCCTGCACCAGCGGGAACAACGCCAGGATGAAGGTGGACTGTGGCTGGAAAAGATCATTACTGTTTTTAAAGGGTAACTGGTCCACATCCACAATTACAGTAGAGCTGTAATTGTGGATGTGGACCACAATCCACAATTGTCGATGGGACGTGTGCATGCAAGCACACGCAAGCGATCCCCGCTCTGTGGGGTCATGATAATAATCATGACCCCACAGAGCGTCATGATAATAATCATGACCCCACAGAGCGGGACATTCGCTTCAGCCGAAAAACCTAGAGGCGACCCAGAAAGCAGCTGCACAAAGAACAATGAACCATCCGACATCATTTGTGAGTACTTCGTTCCTTTCCCTGAGTTGTCTGATCTCTTCACAGAGTCGTCTGTTCTCTTGCCTGAGTTCTTCGTTCTGTTGCCTGGGTCGTGTGATCACTTGCCCAAGTTCTATGTTTTCTCGATTGAGTTGTGCGTTTTCTCGATTGAGTTGTGCGTTTTCTTCCCTGATTTGTGCGTTTTCTCGATTGAGTTGAATGCTCTCTTGCCTGTGATGTCTGTTTTCTTCCTCAAGGCGTGTGTTAAATTCAGCGATGTCTAAGTTTTGACCAACCATAATATGTAGAATTTCAACTGCCGTACGCTGCACTGGGTCTGACTCATCACTGCTTCCAGATGGATTATTCGACGTTCCCTGTGACATTTCTTTGAAGGTTTAAAGCTCAAAAAAGTTAAATCTCTGAATGATTTCAATGCAAAGGTCAGCTTTGTCTAAAACAACTGGCTCCTTCTGATGTAAACTGTTAAAGGACCTCCTCTATTTAAGGACTTGGTGGGTGTGGCAGAGAATGTGATGTCGCCGTGACGTCACAATGATCGTTCGAGAAGATCAAAGGATCAAAGGAGCGCTGTGGATCATTCTGCGCATGCTCAGATCAATGAACGGGAGAATTATTTGTAAATACTTTGCTATCTAACAAAGGTGCTTTTAGCAACAGCTGGTGGTGATTCATCGTTATCAACCCTTAAACTCGTGAATTGGCTCTCTAGCTTTTACGTTTCGATTGCTACTGTTGTCTATCACATATGTATTATTTGCAACCCAGCTTACCTGTAAAAACAGACACACAGCAGGTAACAGGAACTACTCTGTGCGCCAGCTCGGCACCACTCTTCTTCTAGCGAGGTGTTGGCTACTGATGCGTAAGACACCGAGCGCCCTCTGCTGGCGGAACTTATATTACAGACATTAACGGTAGTTTTCCCCAAAAGAAAGTGACTTGAAGCATAAAAATAAAATGGGAGGCTGCAATTTTCATGTACTCATCTATACCATAGTGCCACACAAGCCCAAAACTTAATTTATCACATTAAATAAATGTGAATGGCTAGAAAAATCTAAATCAAAATATGAAACTCCAAAATAAAGTTTATTAAAAGCCACTGAGGTTACAGTGATCCTGAATTATATGTGCATGTGCTTTGCAGTACATTAGGCAGGTCAGTTCTTTATTAACGAGGCCATTTGGCTGGAAAGCTGAGCCATCAGTGTGTGTCTGTGGACACGTCAGTGCCTGCAGACACTTTAGAAATGGCTGTGCTTCACTCTAACACTTTAACACTAAAGAACACTGAGGAAATGAACAAACTGACAGTTAACAATATGGAAAAATAAAAGGATCTCTCTGCTGCTGAAAAGTGTGAAATAGCTAAATGCCTTGGACACGTAGTGAAAACCTGAGATATTTCATGAAAACTTAATCGCGATCACCGCGACGTTAGGAGATCTGTGGCTGAGTCAGAGCACACACGGGTTCGTGCAGATAAAGGCACAACGAGGAAGGTTTCTGCAGGACAAATACATCCCATTAAGAGAGCAGCTGCTAAAAGGCCATTACAAAGCAGCAAACACATATTTGAAGCTGCTGGTGCCTCTGGAACCCCACCAACATCAAGGTGTAGGACATTTTGGACAATCTATAATCGTCTAACACAAAAACATACACTGAAGTAAACACACAGAGCAGTAGCAGATTTTTTTTTAATGTGTTTTATTTATTTTCATTTGCTGCTAACTGCCTTGTTTTCATTTGTAGTTTTTGTAGTAGGAAGAACTACAAAATCTACAAATAAAAAAAGTGCAGTTAACAAATGTAGTGCTCTCCACTATGTGAACCCCTCAGCTGAATTTTTAGGTTTTTCAGTTCAAGCCAATGAAATGAAATCCAAAAATTCAACCCCAACAATCAAATGATCCCCTATGAGCAAGCACTCTGGCAACGGTGGAGAGGAAAAACTCCCTTTTAACAGGAAGAAACCTCTGGCAGAACCAGGCTCAGGGAGGGGCGGTCTTCTGCCATGACTGGTTGGGAGGTGAGGGGCAAAATAAAATCAAACATAAAGGAGAGCACAGCGTATTTATGACAGGTCGGTGGACTGTGGCTCGAGTTCAAAAGATGCTCGAATCCCGCCTGAGGTGGTATGGACACGTGATTCGAAGCGATGAGAACTCAGCAAAAACGACTATTAAGGATCGACCCAGACGGACGCCGGCCTCGAGGCAGACCGAAAAAACGGTGGATGGACAAAATCAAGGAAGACATTAAGACCATCAACGCGTCACCTGAGGACGCCTTGGACAGAACCAAACGGAGAAACCTTTGCTGAGGAGCGGACCCTGCACCAGCGGGAACAACGCCAGGATGAAGGTGGACTGTGGCTGGAAAAGATCATTACTGTTTTTAAAGGGTAACTGGTCCACATCCACAATTACAGTAGAGCTGTAATTGTGGATGTGGACCACAATCCACAATTGTCGATGGGACGTGTGCATGCAAGCACACGCAAGCGATCCCCGCTCTGTGGGGTCATGATAATAATCATGACGCTCTGTGGGGTCATGATAATAATCATGAGCCCACAGAGCGTCATGATAATAATCATGACCCCACAGAGCGTCATGATAATAATCATGACCCCACAGAGCGGGACATTCGCTTCAGCCGAGAATCTTAGAGGCGACCCAGAAAGCAGCTGCAGAAAGAACAACGGCCAATCCAGCAATACCTACATACCACGAAACAAGGTTGTCAGCCTCCTCAGGTCTAGGAGGTTCTGTTTCTGTTGTCTGTTGTACATGTACCGCTTGGCGCTGAAGATTTTCCACAGCTTGTCTGAGTTCTGCGTTCTCTTGACTGAGTCGTGTGTTTTCTTGATGGACTTCTGTGTTTTCTTGATGGACTCTTGTGTTTTCTTGACGGACTTGTGGGTTATCTTGCCTGAGTTGTGTGATTTCTTGACTGCGTTCTGCGTTTTCTTGATCTAGTTCTATGTTTTCTTGTTTGAGTCGTTCGTTTTCTTTATGGAGTTGTGAGTTCTCTTGATGTAGTTGTATGATTTCTCGCCTGAGTTGTATGATTTCTTCACTGGGTTGTATGGGCTCTTGCCTGGGTTGTGTATTCTCTTGCTGGAGTTGTGTGTTTTCATGCTTGAGTTTTTTGTTTTCTTTCCTGAGTTTTGCGTTATATTCAAGGAGTTCTCTGTGTAGTCTCCTAGTACTATGTAGAGATTCAACTGTTGGCTGCAGTGGGTCTGACTGATCACTGCTTCCAGATGGCTTATTCGACGTTCCCTGTGACATTTCTTTGGAGGTTTAAAGCTCAAAAAAGTTAAATCTCTGAATGATTTCAATGCAAAGGTCAGCTTTGTCTAAAACAACTGGCTCCTTCTGATGTAAACTGTTAAAGGACCTCCTCTATTTAAGGACTTGGTGGGTGTGGCAGAGAATGTGATGTCGCCGTGACGTCACAATGATCCTTTGAGAAGATCAAAGGATCAAAGGAGCGCTGTGGATCATTCTGCGCATGCTCAGATCAATGAACGGGAGAATTATTAAGTGTGCCTATGTAATGGCACACTTATTACTATTCGACAGATTTATTATTCTTATTATTATGACTCTTGGTAGAGATTCGTCGCACGGTTTTCCCAAAATTCCCAAAAAAAGACCCCATTTTCCCCATTCATTTCGATGGGGAAGGGCCCGAAAAAAGGCGCCAACACAGGCCACTTTGAAGGCCTACCGCTCAGCCATACTTTGTTGTAGAAACGTCATTTAAACTTTAAACGGGTCACAAGATTTTGGACTTTTATTGCCCAAATCCTCGTTGCGATATCTTTTACTGTTGGTTCACAAGAGCAGTTTAAGTTTTAGGAAAATTAAGATTTTCACGGAATGTTCGCGCCACTGTCAACTGCCATAAAACTAGAGTGTGGACAATAATTTAAAAAATTTGTTTTTCTCGTCCTGTCCCACCCAAACCGTTTGCCCTACATCTATAATTTATACATCAAAACGTAGCTATCGTTGTCTTCTTTCATCCAGTGTCTTCCTCATTGAGATCAGATTTACGGTTTTCTCACAAATGCCATCAAACAAATGCCATTCAAAAACTGCTCTCAATTTTCAGCTCAAATTTAACATCGAAGGGTGTCTTTACACTGTTACCACGTCAGTATAATACACTCTACAGGCATTTTAATATGTTGTAGTCTGGAAGTTTTCTCTTGGGAAGCATTTGTTTCAGAGCTTAATTCCTGTTTGCCCATCTCTGTGTCTGACCCTAACTGCAGTGTGTGTGTGTCCCATCCCCTCCTGCCACACACAGGAGTTACTATAGCAACCGGCCCTAACAGCTGAGTACAGGAACAGCTGATGACTCTCTGCTTAAAACTCAACAGTTTTTTGCTCCAAACACATACATCCTGATGTCTTCGGACATCTAATCCGGCAGTAGCATAGGCACACTTAAAATTTCTTCAGAAATTTTCGCTATCTAGTTTGTAAATACTTTGCTATCTAACAAAGGTGCTTTTAGCAACAGCTGGTGGTGATCAGTGGCGGAGCGGGGGGGGGGGTGGCTTACTGGGCTTAAGCCCGGGTTGTTTTGTCAGAAGCCCGGGGTCTTTTGGAGTGTAATTTTTTCATAGTTAGATGCCTGGCTGACAACTGTATAAAGCAAAAAACTACACACAATATTCGAAGCACATAGTGCACACTGTGGGAATTTACGACTGTGCGTAAATCCCCCCTAATATTGGTATGACCCGAGCTCAGACACTAAGCGGGGGGGGCAGCTGCTGCCTACGAGTGCGCTGTTTGAGAAACGGAGCCAGGCAGACAGAGGAGAGCTGAAGTTTGACCAGGTACCAAAGCAAATCATTTGTACTGTACAAATAATGTAAATATGACGGTGTATCACGAAAGATTGATATCAAACTGATCACTTGACCCATATTACGTTACTTGCTCTTCAAGTGAATCAACAAATGGTGAAATGAAAAGCCGAACAACAACAATGCTGTTTCTTTAGAGAGTCTTAGCTTACATGTGTGTTTATTTCATATTTTCAGTTGTTTCCCTCCACGGCTAAATAAATCGGTTTCAGTAATGCACTGATATACAAGAATGGACATAAGGGGCTTCTTTCAAAGAAAAAACTCTGGTAGATGTTATTTTATATATTATGCTTTGTATGTTGTTCAGTATATTTCTATGCAAAACAAGAGGAACTTCAATACACAGCAGTATATTCACAGTTTAAACCAGATATTTACACTTTATGGAAAACACAAGAACATTTTCTTTTACTGTACAACATCAATTTAGAGTAAACTTGTTTTGTTTTGGATAAATAAATATTGAAATATCTTTTGAATTAGTTAAATATCAGAATAAAGAGAGACAGAGCTTCTATTTTTATCACTTTCATCAAATGTAGGAGCACATGTACACTAAGTTTATTGTTAATTAATAAGAAATAAGAAACTCCAGACGTGTCATGATCCTGGGCCATATTGGCCCAGCATTCTTAGTTTTCTTGTATTTTTGTATTTTGCTCCTTATTTATGCCGTGGTTCCTAGGTTCTGTTAAGATGTTCCTTATTTGGTTACCTCTTGTGTGCTCCTGTGTATCTGTGAGCCCTCGTCTCTCCTTGTGTTTTATTCCATGTTTTCCCCAGCCCGTTATGTCTGTGTTCTCCCCGTGCTCTCTCTCCTCCTGTCTGAACCTCTGTGTACTTCCTGTTTTACTTTGACAGTCTCTCGTCAGTATGTGTCATGTTGTGTTCACTCCTGCCCTGTCTCGTTATGATTATCTGTGTCAGCTGTGTTCCCCGTGTGCTCCCACTTCCCTCGTTAACCCTCTGTGTATTTATGTGCATGTCTCCCTCAGTTCAGTGTCGCGTCGTCAATGTCTCCTCCCCGAACCTGCGTGTCTTTCTGTGTTCCCTCGGTCTTCTGTTAGTATTCCCAGTTTAGTTCTGTTTCGTTTTAAAGGCCTGCAATAAAGCAGTGATTTTGAGTTCAGTTCCTGTCTCCGTGAGTTTTGCGTTTGGGTCCTCATCTGCCTCCACACAGCCAGTTCATGACAAGACGATTCCATTCTGAGCTGAAGAAGCTTCTGATAGGTTAGTAGAGTCCATGTGAGTAAATTGGTGGCACACCTGTGGATGCATATAAGGTAAAACACAGAGCCTGTTTCTTTGAAATGGGAAAATCAAGAGATGTCAACCAAAACACCAGAAAAAGAATTGTGGAGCTCCATAAGTGTGGCTCAATTTTGAATACAATTTGGTGCCATTTACAATTAAGAAATACAGACAATTTCTCTCTTTACTCTTAAAGTTAACAAATGTGTTTTTTATATTTATCAATCTAAAAAAATAAACATTTAGTCTGATTTGATGTTACAATTAAAAAAGTGTTTTATCTGAAGAGTTTGTAAATATCTGGTTTCAACTGTATATTTGATGATTGTCAGCACAAAGAGGGAGAGAGAGGAACAGAGAGAGAGGGAGAATGAGGACAGAACAGAGATGAACAAGAGCAGGTGAGACACATGTTAGTCAAATGGTTGTTTACCAAAAGTATCACCGTATCACAGGTCCTCATGTATCTGTACCTAGTGTTTCTTTTAAGGTTTGTTATTTTTCAAATTCTACATTTATTAAGTTTTGCAGCTTGTTTGCACAACAAGGATAAATAATAGTGTGTGTGTGTGTGTGTGTGTGTGCGTCTGTCAGTGTGTGTGTGTGTGTGTGTGTGTGTGTGTGTGTGTGTGTGCGTGTGGCAGCTCCAATTATAGAGCCAGCATTCCTCACTAGTTTGTCTCCTCTCCTTGCATCCTTGTTCCTGATGATGCCCCCCAACAGACTGCAGCAGCACGCTTGCCGCAGCAGACTGAGTGCTGCAGATGTCAAGTGACATTTCTTAAAGAGAGGCTCTGGCCCTTTTGAATTCTACTCTCTACCTGACAGTCCTGAATGTCTGACCATCAGTTTGTGCCCTGAAGTTCAAAAGCACTCCAGTTATACAGCAGCACCATGATCAGCAGCAAGTCGACTTCTCAATGAGTCCAAAAACAGATGAAGTGTTTGGAGTGGCCGAGTCAAAGTCTGGACTGAAATCAGACTGAGGTGCGTCAGCGTGACCTTAAAAATGTGTCTGAATTCCAACAATCTTCCAAATAAGAGTGGACCAAGATTCCTCCACAGTGATGTGAAAGACTCACTGAAGGACCACAAACACGTGACTGCAGTTCCTGCTGCAGAGGGTGGCATAACCAGTGATTAGGTTTAGGGGGCAGTTACTTTTGCACACAGGGCAGGTTTGGAGAGTGTTTTTCCCTTTATAAATGAAACCATCATTTCAACAATACTTTTTGTATTATCTTTATTATCTTTGTCTAGAATGGAAACAAGTTTTATCATGTAAAACATGTATCAAACAGACCTTCTTCTCAGCACTACACACCCACTCTCCTGTTGGCATATGTCTGCTGTTTCCTCTTCACCAGTGGATCAATGGATTCATGTAAATGTTGAAATGTGAATGACGGCCATGAGAATAATCTAAATGTACATCCACCACATGGTCAAATATTACTGAACTGGTGGTCCAAACCTCCACAGGATGCCTTTAAGCAGTCGGGATCTGTCTGTGGAACAGTTTCAAGGTTCATTTGTTTGGATCACCTGGAGAGTTTCCCTCCTGCAGGGTTTTCCTCTCTATCAGCAGTGCTTCCATCTGTGCAGCCCGTCCAGTTTTCCCACCAGAGGAGGCGACATTTCAGGGGTGGTTAATCATTTTTGATCTATTCGCACTGCAGCACAGACTCTACTCTCACCTTTCCATGTTTTAGACATGCTGTGCTGGATTCCCTGCTTCTTTCTGGGCTTTTTATTTTGGGGCTCAGCTCATGGGGTTCCCCAGACAAACGCCCGCCCCGACGTCACAGACCAGGAGCTGTTCTGGGGTTCTGACCAGTACGACTTTGCTATAGTGCTTCCTGCTGCTGGGTTGGAGTGTTTCTGGCACTTTGCTCACCGTGGAGAGAGATTTTACTTGAACTTCATGGTAAGAAGAAAACACTGTGTCAAGCTAAGTGAAGCCACCTGACATGTAGTCTGTTTTCCCACAAATCTGCAATGCACACTCACTCACCTGGAAAAAAGAAATATGTATGCAAAAATGCTCTTCATCGGTTACAGCTCAGCATTTAACAGCATCATCCCCTCAAAACTTGCCTGGGAGCTTGTTGACCTTGGGCTGGGAACATGTATCTGCAGATGGATTCTCTGCTTCCTCACAAACAGGCCCCAGGTGGTGAGAGTTGATAAGCAAACTTCCTCATCACTCATTTGAAACACAGGAACGCCACAGGGATGTGTGCTTAGCCCCCTCCTATGTTCCCTGTTCACACACCCCACACTTCACAGGATGCACACAGAAGCTGTCCTACAGTTTCTCAAGTAATCTCTGCACTGTGCATTTCATTTTTAGTATTATAAAAATGAAAATAAAAACTCTACTGTACTAACTGCCACCTTACTTCCTCTGTTTCATTAGTTAGATTTGTTCCAGCCGTGTTTCCACCTGTTTCTCATCCTCTCATTATCCTGTCTATTTAAGCCCTCAGTTTGTCTCTGCTCATGCTCACGTCATCGTCAATGCCTCGTGCGTGCGCCCTGTAGATGTTATTAGTCTCATCATTGAGACTCAACTCTTCAGTCGGTTTCAGCACCGTTCTCTGAAGGTCCCACCACAGCTTCTCAGTCAGGCTGAGGTCTGGACTGACTGGAGCATTGCACCACATTTCTTTTTCAGCCTTTCTTTTGGAGATTTGGCACTCTTCTTGGTATCATTGTCCTGTGGCTGATGGCCTCACATCTGACTCTAGAATACATTTGTATACAGAGGAGTTCATGGTTTACTGAGTCACTGCACGGGGCCCAGATCATCATCCGTCCACCACGGTGCTGACAGCTGGTCTGACGTGTTTCGTTTCGTCCAAACGTGCTGTGGTGCTTTATGGACAAACATTCAATTCAATTCAAAAGTTATTTTCCATAGCACATTTAAAAACAACAGATGACATGAACGCGACGCCCGTCACGCTCGTGTCCGCTCTGCTCCTCTCGTGAAGAGAAAAGCAGAACTAATATTATTGTGAAACGAGGCCGATTCTACCTGGGGCACAACACGCTGTCAGAGGACGCCCATCGCCATCACAGTCAAGGTAGGGATGATTTCTTATTGATTTATTTTTAATGTGTCTGCTCCAATAAGTCCAGTAGGTGGAGCTATAGCACAGGTGAATGGTTGTAGGTGAAGCTGTTGTGACGTTATTGCCTTGAAGACTGAAGCAAAGATCTGTTTCCAAAGTCTGTGTTTTTGCTACAGCTCCAAATGTTTCAAAGCTTAAGTTACATATATAGGGAAGTGTTTTTATACAAGATGGTGAATAGTTTTACATTTGTACTTTCAATAGTTTCTTGCATCACCTCTGAATGAAAATGTCAGCTGACAGCTGGTATCATGACCTTCTTTGCCCTCTGAGGAGAGACCTCTTCAAACATGTTACCGTCTGAGTGTGTCACCGCAGCCCCACAGAGCCTGCATGCTGCAACATGCAAACCTATTTCAGGGTTTTCAGTTTTATTCCTGCAGCACTTTATAGAAGCACATTTATAGCCTACTCTCAGAAAAATTATGGTTCTTAAATGGTTCTTCAGATGTCTTCGTGGTTCTTTAAAGAACCATCATACGCCAAAGAACCTTTTTATTTTGTAGATGGTTCTTTAGGTATTACAAATGGTTCTTTAAAGAACAAAAGGTTCTTCATCCTTAGCTAAGTTTGATGGTGTAAAATGGCATAAATATTTATTCACTATAATGAGGCTGTGAATTATACTGTGTGTTTTGTTTGTGTGCATGTGTGTGCGAAGGGGGAGGGCGGGTTACCCTTTAAGAGCAGATGATAGGAAACTGAATATTCAAATAAAAGTTAGAAATACTTGCTTAAAAATATACTGGTGGCAGGGGTGGGGGCCAAAGCCTAAAGACCCTACCCCCAACACCCCTAACCCCGCAAACCCATTGATCACAAATAATGTGGTAAATAATATGGAATTTATATGGACTATGGAGTTTATCATTAAGAAGTTTATGAATGTGATGAGTTAACAAACAGTAGACACAATGCACACATTCAAATACTCTACTTTAGTTTTAAATTTTAATAAAGTATTACTATTTTCTGCTTCAAGGCATTACTTTTGAGGTTATTGTATATATTAGAAAATATAGCATAATGATAATACTAGTTATTGTAAACTTTACAAACCACCCAGCAGTATGTAAAGTCAAATTATAAAATACAAGTAAATAACAATTGCACAACAGAATGTCAGTGTAATGAACACACACTTCGTTTTGACAAAGCACACTGCTTAGGTAAATGATCTGAGTACTTGTTCATCACTGAGCAATTTGTTAATGTGTTTCGAGCCAAATAAATGACAGGGGGAGAGAGAGAGAGAGAGTGACGTTAGAACACGTCAAACTATGGCAACCTCCCGAAAGAGAGGGGAGGGGGGGTCAATCGTTGGGATGCGCATGCGCAGACAGATTGCGCGAGCTGCGGGCCTTGACCTTTCTAAGGGGGGAAAAAACTCTTTCTCACGGACGGTGACAGTGAAGCGGATAAAGTCTTCAGTACCTGCTGGTCTTTGAAGCTCTGGATTCTGGGACTGTTGGAAAAGGTAAAACATTTTCATTAAAACCTTTTTACTCTTTGTTTTTGTTACTCGTCATTGCAGCTTGCTATTAATGTTGTGCTAACAATAACGGTTAGCTATGTTAGATACGTTAGCCGTAACGCAATTTAGTATCCGGTATACAGAACTGTTTTCCTAACAAAACCACTGTTATAATTAAGTGAAGGTGCTCCCAACTAATTTGAACCTTTGGCTTCTAAAATATGTGGATCTATTGCGTGCTGCGTACATAACGTAATGTCACTAGACCGATATTAAAATTGATAATATTGTTAAAGTCACTTAGGCTACGTTCACACTGCAGGCGAAAGCGCATCAAATCCGACTTTTTTGACCCTATGCGACCCATATCCGATCATGGTGTGACAGTGTGAACGGCACAAATCCGATATTTTCAAATCCGATCTGGGTCACTTTCGTATGTGGTCCTGAATCCGACACATATCCGATGTTTTAGAAAGCGACTGCTGTTTGATGGTCATGTCGCATTAAATCCGTCTTTTACGTCACTGACACAAGACAGACGCCAATTATCAGCGCCCGAGAAGACATCGCGAACGCTTCCTGGCCATCCAGTGTAGATGTCAGTGAAACTGCTGGGAAGACAACGTTGGAGAAACGTGAACATTTTATTTGTTCTGTATAATCTGCGGATTCTGACAGCAATCTGCAGCTATCCTTTGAAGCACCGCTCCTTTAAAACAGCAATAAGGATAATTATTAGGTTATCTACATTATTATGTAAATAACAAAATAACTTCAAGCAAAAATTGGGAAACGTAAAGTCCGAAGTCTTTATATTAAGGGCTATCAGTCAAACAATATTGTTTGGTCTGGGCCTAAACAGAGCGTTCACACTAGAGCGCGTTTGCTGTCGCATTTTATTTGTAGTGTGAACAAGCAGACAAAAAAATCGGATTTGATCAAAAAATCGGAATTGAGCATTAAGACCTGCAGTGTGAACGTAGCCTAATATCGCGCCTGAAGCCTGTTTTGACATGAGCTCTGTGTCTGCTCTAGAAACTCAGAAATTCAGTAGAGCTGAGCCGTACAGTAAATACTCACATGAGCCTGTACTGAATTCTGTAAGAGCTGTATAAAACACAGCTATGCATAAGTGTTTTGAATGAATAGAAATGTGACACATGAGAAGGTGTCTTTGACTGCTACTGTATAACTTATTTTCGGACTAGTTGACAAGTTATGCTCCGGTCATTGATGTTACCAAGATGGATGTCCTTTTGTAATATAGTCAAATTTTCCTTGTACGTTTCATTTATCCACCATCATACATTAAGCCAAGAGAGGTCATTATAGGGCTTTGGAGCGTGATGTCACGGGAGGGGGTACTGTGTTGTCGGTTGCAACGTTAGATCACACGATAGGGAAGGCAAGAAGCTGGAAAATGGGCTCTCTTTTCATCGTTTCCCCTCCTGGAGGCAACGGGAGGGATCTCCTGTATCCGATATTACTAAACGAAGACGTCAGGCTTGGACTGCAGAGGTCAGCCTCGGACCAGCACGCAAGGCGAGTGCAACAAAAGCGAAAAAGAGCACCCATCGGAGGTAACCCCCGCCCCAAAAACATACAAACTGAGCTACCCACAGAGACCAGAGCTGTAAAGTCTCGACCAGGGGACTGGCTCGCTGCTGGAGCCCCTAGTGGACATGAGTGGAACTGCAGTTTCTAGCACTTTAGCATTGGCTTCATTTTTCAGTTCTGGAAACTGAGTGAATAACTTCAAAAAGGAGACATGCATTACATCTCACAGTTCCCACTGCATACCATGTCTCTGTAGAGGAATAGAAAATAGAGGTGGTGCACAGGTGAGGCCAGGTGGAGTAAGGCTCAGAGTCACAGGGATGTTAAATAAGTGTGACATGAAAAAAGTCTGGAACCCAGCTGACTCCACGGGAGTAAAACAGCCTGAAATTTCAGGATGTTTTTGCCTGCAGCTCCTCGCAAACGGTCATGAGAGGCAGTTCTCTCTTCCTCCACTAGGTGGCAGTCCAGGCCTGTGTAATGATCACCTTTGAATGTGTTACAGCAGGGGTGCTCAATACGTCGATCGCGATCGACCAGTCGATCGCAAAGGTAGTATTGGTAGATCGCATGGCATTAAAAAAATAGATGCCAGCCTATCATCCATCCCGTCACTTGATTGATACAGGGAAGCCAGTCAGATGACATCAGATTTTTTCTGACGCTTAGGTCGCTGCGCATGCGCAAACAGCGGCGCGAAGTGTAGTAACTCGCTGACTAGCTTGTCAGTTTTAACTCCAATTTTTAGCTCTCGGTTTTTTCTCTTAAACCTAAGAAAGGGTTAAAAATGAGTGAGGGAGCTGGACCAAGTAAGAAGACAAAAACGTATCACTTTCATACGGAATGGGAGGAGGACTTTTTTTTCACGATGTCATTTTCGAAGTGCGTTTGCCTCATCTGCCAGGCTACCATCGCAATGCCAAAGAAGGGAAATGTGGAGCGGCATTTTCGAACTGTTCACGGAAAATACGACACTACATTCCCGCCGAAAAGCGAGCTAAGAAAGAAAAAGGTGAATAAACTAAAATCCCAGTTGTCCGGACAGCAGTCATTTTTCACACAACAAACTTCAAAAGCGAAAGCCGCCACCGAAGCATCGTTCCGGGTGAGTCACATCATCGTTAAAAACAAGAAGTCTTTTCAAGATGGAGAGATGGTAAAAGCTGCTTCAACGAATGCCTCTGACTCATTGTTCCGAGACTTTAAAAATAAGGCAGAAATAACATCTTCGATCAAAGCTCTCCAGCTGTCAAGAAGTACAGTTACACGGCGCTGTGAAGCCATGGCGGAGGATTTAACCCAGCAACTTTGGAAGGACATCGGAGATTGCCAGTGTTTCTCACTGCAGTTGGACGAATCTACGGACGTGAGTGACACAGCCCAGGTGTGCATTTTCATTCGTATGGTGTTTACTGATATCACTGCAAAAGAAGAGCTGTTAACAGTCCTGCCCATGAAAGAACAGACGCGAGGAGAGGACATATTTCAGTCGTTCAAAAACTTTATCGAGAAAACCCAGCTCCCAGTGTACAAATTGGTGTCTATTACCACAGATGGAGCACCCGCAATGGTTGGCCGCTTGAATGGATTTATTGCCAAGTGCAGGCAGGACGATGCTTTCCCGGACTTCCTAAATTACCATTGCATAATCCACCAACAAGCGTTATGCGCTAAAATGCTCAACATGAAGGAGATCATGAATGTTGCAACGAAGATCGCCTGTTCTATTCGCGCCAGATCTCTTCAAAGACGGTTATTTCGTGCACATCTGGAGAAGGCTGACTGCGACCACTCTGAGTTGTTGCTACACACTGACGTGAGGTGGCTTAGTCGAGGGAAATTCCTGCAAAGATTTCGAGAGCTCTGTCCGGAGATTAAGGAGTTTTTCCGTGTAGCTGGACAAGCAGAATACATGCAACTTAATGACGGTCAGTGGCTGTTAGACTTGGCATTTTTAACCGATCTGACAAACATGTTGAATGACCTTAATCTACAGCTGCAAGGAAAAGACAAAACAGTGATCAACATGATCAGCTCAGTTAATGCTTTCAAACGAAAGATGCAACATCTCTCTTTAAAGCTGCAGCGCCATGATTTGATAAACTTTCAAAACCTGGCGTCAGAGCTGGAGATGCAAGGGATGGCCTGTTTGCAACTTGACAGTGCACGCTACACAGAGCAGATTGACAATTGTCTGTCAGAGTTTGACAAACGCTTTCAAGACTTTTCTTTGCTCGAGCCAGTCGCTACCTTCATGTGCTATCCTTTTCGGGAAGATGCTGAGGTCGATTCACTCGCATCAAAAATTGCAAAACTATTTCACCTGAACTCTTCTGGAGTGGAAGATGAGATTTTGACACTACAAGCCGACATTGAGCTGAAGTCCAGAGATCATGGACAGTTCTGGAACTTACTCACAGAAGTAAAGTACCCCAACATGAGGAAATGTGCTGCCTCTTTGACTGCATTATTCGGCTCCACTTATTTATGTGAGTCATCATTTTCCCACATGAAGATCATTAAGTCCAAGTACCGTTCCACCATGACTGATGAACATTTGGAAGTGTGTTTGAGGCTGGCCGTCAGCAGCTACTGTCCGGACTATGCATCCCTGGCTGATTCAATTCAGTGCAAGTCATCAGAGTAAACTCAGGTAATGACAAAAAATTTACATTGTTAATTGTGTTGTGAAATATTGGATATTGCGGTTATGCATGTATATACATTGTAGATATAAAGAATCCTCAATATATTTATAAATAAGTATATGTTTTGGATTTTTGTAGTGGGTAGATCATTTTGACTTGGTCATTTTATAAGTAGCTCACATGCGGAAAAAGTGTGAGCACCCCTGTGTTACAGCATTTGTGCTCATCTCTGCTGTAGGCAGAGCTGGTAATAAGTGCACCGAGCCTGCTGAGCTGAGGATGCTGGGATTAAAAACATCTGCGCAAAACTCAAATATTACCAGAAATATTACCAATAATCAGTGTTTCAGTGTCTTACTGTTAACTGGCTGCATACAGCTTATAAGGCTGGTACCTGGTCCAGGGGATTTACCTAGACCAATGATAAACTTTCATATCTTCACAGTCTGTGCCCAGCTGGGTGACTATTTAAAGAGGAATGGGTTTCTTTTATTTAAAGTTCAGAAACAGCAGCAGAGAAGTTCATTACTGACAGGAGAGTCACCTCTGCACCGAGTGAAGCATCCGACACGGGGATCAAAACAAAGATTACAACACGAAGCTGGTGTTAAAGGGAACGAAAACTGAAGGCTCTGCCTCCCATTCTACTTTTAAATACTCTAGGAACAACAAGTAAGCCTGCAGTGTGAGAGCAAAGTGCTCTAATAGGGTGATATGGTGCTACAAGGTCATTAAGATAAGATGGGGCCTGATTATTTAAGACCTTGTATGTGAGGGGCAGGATTTTGAATTCTGGATTTAACAGGGATCCAATGAATGACATCCTGATAATAATGAATTATAGTATTGGGGGGGCAAACATGTATAATAAAAAGTATCAGTCCCATCACAGAGCCCTGAGGAACTCCATGACTAAGTCTTTGTCTCCATGTGTAAAGCTCCTCGTTGTTGTGTGACAGCAGCGATGGATCTGTCAGGGCAACACCCTCGGCTGAAGCTGCAGTGACTAAACTCTCAAACAGACTCAGGATAATCATCCTGGCCACAGTTTGGCTTTAGTTTGGCAGACGTCGCTCTTCTCTCTGTGCCAGCCGCTGTCTTTAATGGAGAGAGTCATTAAGAAAGCGAGCTAATTATTCAGCCCTCATTAGGAAATTAATCAGGAGTTTGTATCACGCTCAGCTGAGCGGAGAAACGCCTTCACGCTGGGGACTCGACTCTTTATTCAGAGTTTCCATGACAGTAAATAAAATGTTGACATGCTGAAATTTAAAATGAGTTTTAATAAAAGGCAAAAGTATGAAACTGAACATCAGAGCTCGTTTTCAATGCTGCCATCAGTACATGTCACACAATCACACACAGAGTATTTCTGTTGTCCGCAGTCACAGCCTTCATGTCAGAGCTGCAGTCTGAGTTTGTCGCTCATCAGACGCACCAGGAAAAACATCTGGACACGATGTCATCACAGGAAATGACTCGTAGGCATGTAGACGGAGAAGGAAACAAACACGAAACGGTGACGAGGCTTTGGCCTCCGTCATGTGTCCGAGGACGACGTCTCTCAGTGCAGTACCGCTAACAGCCACTAGATGCTGGCTGTAAAACTCAGGGTTTAAATATGTTTGAGCACGATGAGGTCCTTCACACGTGTCCATGTGTGATGAGTGTAATCTTTAATGCCATGCAGTGCAGACAAAGGACACCTTGTGCTTACATGTGAGAAGCTGGCAGGATGTAGTTGATGCTCCCGCACCACCGTCAGTCCTCATGGAAGATCTTAACATCCTCCCACTGTCAAAGGTTACAGTTCAGTTAGACTAGATGAGAAGTAAAAATCATTGCATTGAATTTATTTTACTGGCGGAGACGGTTGTTCAGAAGTTCAGCATGCAGCACCCCCAACCTGTGGATGTCACCTTTGTGGGAGTCAGTCTGCACAGATGTGTGCAGAACCTGTCTTTGCAACAGAGGCTGAACTGGTTGGCAGCTGGTTTCTAGTGATTTTCCTATTTAAAAGCAGATTTCTAATCTAGGTCTGAGCAGTTAATGTGAATTTCCGTATATAAGGACAACAACAGATTTGAGATTGTTTGCTTATTTATCACAGATAATTACTGTATTATCACAAACAGATTTCATATAAAGCTGAAAGCAGACGGGTGTGTTGTTGCCAAAGCTGCAGCTGACTGTGAGTGGTTGCAGACGAGTCTTTGAGGGAACCATTTCCAAGGCAACGAGATCCCAAGTTCCCTGCACACAGCCGCAATAATAATCTTTATTTACAGCACGGTCGTCAGCCACCGCGGGCTGTTTGAATCACATCCATAATTTTAGCTCCTCCCCTTTTAGGTCAAGATTTGAACACCAGTACCTGAAAGGACCAGGCTCTTTATGACATCATACAGATCCAAAAGAGAAAAACTGTGAGAAAGTGAGGGTCTGCAGCTTTGGTTCTGACTTTGAGTACTTGTACGTACCCTGATGCACTTATTTTAAACTTTCACGATATTTAAGCTGAACATCGTCCACAGGAACAGGAGATCTATGACAGGAAATAAAGGAAAGCGTGTTCTTTTCTGCAACATATTTGAACTTGGCTGTGACTTTGTTCCTCCAGGCGTCGCTTTAAGCACGTCTCTCAGTTTTCGTGTCTGTGATGGCGCTGCAGTCAGAAGTGTGAATGGACTCTGCAGGTGACCTCAGGCTGTCAGTCCCTGAGACTTGGTTTCAGTGAGGTGTGAAAGCTGAGCGATGAAGAGTCCAGATCACGGCTGGGAGGTGTTGCTGCACTGTTCAGCCACAACACTGAATGTTATTTATTATGTGCTGATTTGAGGAGAACGACTCGGAGGTAGCCATCGTCCCTCATTGTTCCATCACTGAGTGGAATGTCCACTCCCTGACAGCAAACGGAGCATGACAGTTGGTGTTTTTAGGTTTGAAAGCTTCACCTTTACTCCTCCAAACATGCATCTTGTCTCTGGTGTTCCTGCAGTTTCCTGTTCATGGCGAGCTTGATCCTGGTTGGTTCCTGAACATCATAACTACTTTCCTCTCATTTCACAGTGACAGGGCTGGACTTCTTCCAGACCTCGGCAAAGGGACGTGACATCAGAATAACCTGTAGTTGTGTAAATCTGCACTTCTCCTTCACTGAGTTGGTTGGACTTTGTTCGGAGTCAATCCAACGAGTGCTGTCACACAAATTAATCGTTATTAAAAGATTTGAGTGAGTGTAGATGAAGCCGTGTGATGCTTTTGTGTGGATTAGCAAAAGTCCAAACACACATCAGAACTGATTTTGGTGTGGACGACGCAGCTTCAGAATGTCTTTGAATGTGGTCCATCCCAGGAAACCAAGCAATTTAAATGAAGTCCACCAGTTTTGCCAAGAGGAGCAGTCAGATATCAGCCTGAGTTCATGTTCATAGCTGCCAACAACACTGTGCTCGAGGTGCAGCCTGCTCAGAGACATTTCTACAAATATGAACGATATATCTGAGCCTGCATCCACCCTGGGAAAACAACAGTGCAAAGACATGATTAAAAGCCCAACATTACCAGCATGCATGCCTGAGATGAGGGGAAGGAAACCTCTGGCCACAACTGTATCTCCAATCGATGACATCATACAGATCCCAGATAACAAAAAGAAAAAACAAACAAACTACAAACTCTTAAACATCCAGCAGTGGATGAAGGTGTGTTGTTCTGTAAAGCTCAGTTTTATGATTGTTCCTACGTTTCTGTCCTCACATGTGCGCACACACACACTCACAGACCTCTCTCTCTCTCCTCGGTGTCTCCGGCTGCTGAATCTACTCCTTTGGATGCTTTTTGGGAGGAGGAGCAACCCCGTCTCCTCTCAGAGCGAACCCTCTGTTGATTCTCGTTCTCTCCGTGTTTGCCGTCGGTTCAGGAGGAACTCCGCTCAGCTTCTCTGAGACTCGCTGCTGATGATGGACGCTCGCGTCTTCACCCCGCTCATCCTGACGCTGTGCAGCTTCATCCACGGTAGGCGCGCGCACACACACACGCACACACACAGGTTGTCTATGGCTGTGAGGACACTTACCTGGATAAAGAATTGTAACCTGTGGACTAAAACCAGCTCTCCAGCTTTAAACTGCATCTTGATGCACATGCAGACATTTCAAAGATGCGTTTTTCAAACAGAACGTGAGATTTTTCTTTGACAGCCGCAGGTTAAAACTGATAAAAGTCTGACTGTGAATAAGAAGTTGATTTGATTAGAATAAATGTTTAACAACAAATGCTGTGATCAGATTTTGCTTCTGTCACATTTTATCTCTTTGGAGTGAATCAAAAACAGAACTTTAATCTGCAGATTAAATAAGAAGTTTGATTCTGTGCGTGCGGCGTCCTGCTGTTTGCTGAGGGAGAATCAGTGTGAGGTGATCCTCGTGCAGTCCAGGTGTAAGGGAGGAAAAAGGAAGAAGAAGAATTTTGCACCTGTGCATTAACATTTCCACGGGTGGGTGTGTCAAACATGCAACCCGCGGGCCAGAACCAGGCCGTCAAAGGGTCCAGTCTGGGCCACCGCGAGTCTTTGGGAACATTTCAAAGGAGAAGGGCGCAAAGCTGGACCTCTCACTGTATCTTCATCAGATTTATGTTCCTCTTACTGACACCATCCACGCTCAGCCACGTGTCACAGTACAGTGCAGCAGAGTTTTCCTGGGTTTGTTCACACAATAAGAAACAGTAGATTTTCTGCGATGCTTGTGGGTTGTGTTTAGTCACATTCATTTGAGTCAGCTGTGTTTCCGCTCCCCTCGTCTCCTCTCTGTGGATTTAGTGTGGGAGTTTTCTGTCAGTCGTTGTCGGGTCTTCTGTTGTGTTTGTTTCCCAGCGTACGTGTTTCCTGGTTTCCTGTGTTCAGGTCTTTTTCATGTTCTTTGTCCCGTGAGTTTAGTATCTATTTTCTCCCAGTTTCGTTCTAGTTCAGTTTAGCTTTAGTACCTGTCTTTGTTTGTACCTTCCCCCAGCCTAATAAACGGCTCGGCTGTTGTTAAACCCTGTCCCCGTCTCGAGTGTCGCTGCAATCTTTTTTCTTATCAGACATCTCAAGGATTAAATATGCAGTTAAACTTTTATCCACTCAGAGTAAGGGTGTTTTCTTTTTTACTGGGTTATTAGGCAGAAGTTTTACTGGTCCAGTGGAGATTAAATGGGGCTGTGTTATCAGGTTTTCATGATTCATGTCAGATAAAATCTGAGTGAAACGAGCTGCCGGGCCACTGTGGTAGCAGTGTTCGCTTATCTGTCAACTTATTTTTTCTGTGGGATTATTTTTAATGTAATCTCGTAGAAGAGATTAAAAAAGTCACCAGTTCATAGCTGGATTGTTTGTATCAACTCTTTCAGGTTTACAGTAGTCTCTATTAGCCTGCATATTATTACAGATCTTTATTATGAACATCGTTTGTTCACACCGTCTGTGGACGTCTTCAGTCTGATCGGCCTGCTGCAGGTTCAGATTATTCGCTGCTGGAGGAGCTCGTTTGCATAAAATCTGGGTCACAAATGTCTTCTTAGAAAAAGACGTTTTGAACTACTTTACGTCTCTGTGCTGATTCTGGTATTTACGCTGTGAACTCAGCTCTGAGGTTCAGTTTAAGGTTTAAAGACGTCTTCTTCAGCAGCTGCCGCTTTCAATCTTTTGACATTTTATTTCCCCAAAGGAAATGTTGACCTTTCACAGCTGTTCAAATAACTCAGCCAATTAAATCATGTTTTCTTGGTCGTTTCCTAAGAAGAATAAACATTTTTTAAAGCTAATAAAACATCTTTTGTTCCCGTTTGATTAGTGACAGTCTGTGGGGCGTCCTTGCGACTGTTGAACCGTGTCTCCCACCTTCTCTTAATGACGTTTGAAGGTTCGAGGATTATTGTGCAGGCAGTCACATTTCTGAGATCAGTACGAAACACACAAAGAGCCCAGAAGCTTCACGCCTTCACAGAAGTGTGGACACACCGAGCCCTGGTTCGACTCAGATACCAACACACCAACGCAGACTCAGAGTGGGGTGGTGTTTTTACAGTGTTTATTTTACAACACGTGGAGTCACTGAGCAGCTTCTGCTTCTCCCTTTAAATCTGATCTCCACTCATCACAGCAGCTCTCACCACCATCCTGAAACCTCCCCTTTCTCTCCTGCTGCTCTCCTTCTGTTACAAATCAGCCCTGACACTCATCTCCACCCGCTCCACCCTGCCTGCACTCACTTCTTCATCTCTATCTGGATGGTTGACTCCAGGTATTAAACTCCTGCAGCGACACTATCTCTGTGTTGCACCTCTCCACCTCTCATTCACGCATGGTCCGTTTTCCTTTTACGGACTTTCATTCCTCTTCTCTCCCCAGCATACCTCCACCTCTCCAGGCTCTCCTCCACCTGCTCCTCTTTCTCGACCTCATCTGTCAGCGCTGCAAACAAGAAGGAGCTCAGAGCAGATCCCTGATGTACTCCCACCTTCAACCCACCTGTCTCTCCTACCACACACGTAATCGTGCCATCAGTATCAGTGCACCTGCTTTCCTCATCATCCTCCAACTCTCCAAAATCATCGTTACCAGTCTGGTTAAAGTCCACCGCCCCCTCTCCTGGACATCTCCACACCTCCACGTGTATGTCACCAGGACCAACCGCCGTCCCACTCGTCATAGCTGCCCTCTCTTCATCATTATTACTCCTCCGCCCGTCCTCCTCTCACTCTCATTTGCTATTCATGAGCTGCTCAGTACTCCTTCCATCTCCTCCACAGACTCTCTTCTTATATCATAATCTGGGATTTTGCAGAATCTCTGTTTGTTGTTCACAGCTGGCTGAGACTCAGATTCCTTCCTTTGTCTTTAATGAATGCATGTGGCGCAGCAGCATTAGCTTCCTGAATGCACCGACTCCTCACGCATTCTGCATTTACACATGCTGCAGGTCAGCTGTGATATGCAGATTTCTGAAAACCACCCCTGTCTCTCAACACGTGCCCCACCCTCCAGTACCCCGAGCAGACTGATGGAGGATGCCTCCCTTACATCAGAGCACTTAAGGAAATCCCCAATCAGAACATACTTCAGATAAAAGGGTGAAAAAACGGTGATAAATAGAGTTTTTACAGCAGTCTGCAGCTTTTGGCTCACTGTACAGACACTGAGCTCATCATCTGAAGCTTTGGTCATGTCTGATATGAACATGCACACCTGGAACAGGAGAAATATGCCAAAAAACAAAGGAAAAGAACTGGTTCGGTACATGCAGCGTGCAGGGTTGGGCTGCCACAGCTGGAACAGCATGAAAGGCTTTTATTGGAGCAGTCTGACACATTTACATATCAGCTTCACTCACATCAGCTCTCCTACACAGCTCTGGGATCAGCGAACATTACATCAGTCACGTGACCGGTTAGAGTCCATATTTGTGTTTCATGTGTTTATGAGTGTCAGAGTTAGCTGTGTCGCTGACTCAGGCAGCAGGAATCGAGCTCAAAGTGAGCATTTAATGCAGGTTAATGAGGAGAACGTACAAAAGCTCAAGACACAAAGAGCGAGGCTGGGAATGCAAAATCAGAGAGCGATACACCGATCAGCCTTAACACGCTGACAGGTGGAGTGAATGACACTGATCTGCATCCTGGCACCTGTTAGTGGGTGGGACATGTCAGGGAACAAGAACCCGTAAAATGATGGGAGAAGCAGGAGAAATGGGTCAGTGTGACAGTTTGGGTCAGAACATGTAGAAAACTGCAGATTTGTCAGATGTCTTTATAGATAAAGAAACTTTTTTTTCACCCCCAGCTCACGAAAGCTTTGGGGAAAGAAACCCACATTTCACCCGAAATATCGCACTCGGGAGGAGATGTCTCATTTGTTCTCTTCTAAGTGCTGTCATTTGTGATGTTTGCTGTCGTTTCTCTTGACAAGTGCATTTTGACACCTGGTATTTGGTTCATAACAAGCCTGTGAAGCAGCCACAAGGAGAAAGATGTGCAGCGCTGCCTCGGCCGGGTTATTTTGGTGTGATTTCTGTGCTGTCGAGTGGCTTTCAGCCTGTATTTGTGTTCCAGAGTGGCTGCCGGAGCTAATGACTGCATCGCTGGTGGGCCAAACTGCCCATTAGTCCTCCAAGGTGAGCAGAAGCAGGCATTTTTGTAATGCCTTCCCTGCTGCCGTTGCCTAAAAAGCCGCGTCTGATGTTCTGCATGAGAGACAAATCCCATTTGTGTCCCGGGCAGTGGGCCTGGATCCGCCCAGCTTACAGTCAACACTGACACCCGTCCAGTAATCACCTTACGGTGTGTTCACACCGAACGCGATGGACGCGAACAAAACGCCCCAAACGCCCCTAATTTGACGCGTGCACATTCGCACCTCAACGCGTGTCCAAGAAAAATCCATATTTGACGCGCGTGAACCGGAAATGTGGGAGGAAGTTGTGCCAGACGGTATCTTTGCAAGATGGCAGCTGTCGAGCTAGCGCTTGAAGAGAGAGTCTCCCTTCTCTATGCACTGTGGAGAGCGGAGCAGCGGCGTAAAAGACGTCCTCGCCGTACCTGGGTCCATCAGGTCCTCCAGAGGCGTGAGCAGTTTGGTGAGTTTCACCATTTGCTCCAGGAGCTGCGCCTGGATGACGGCCGATTCCAGCGTTATCACCGTCTCTCACTCGGCCAGTTTGAGGACCTGCTTTCCTGCGTCGGTCCCAGAATCGCCCGCCTAGACGCCAATTACAGGCGCTCAATCCCACCTGCAGAGCGCCTGTCCGTCTGCCTGAGGTTAGTAAAAGTATTTAATACGGTAGTCCTTTATTGATACCTGTGCTAATATATGCTAAACCATCCATCTATACACTGCTAACATGGATGTGCTATGCTAACAGTGAATGCTCTCGGTGTTTACTGAGAGCAAACTGTGGTACGGAGACGACTGTTTATAATATTTCTAGTGATGCTCAGAAGCTCTCATCAAGTCCCGATTTAATTCGATTTATGCTGTTATCAGTGTTTGCAATGATAGCATGGCTGTGGTGTCCTATCAATGTATGCGCTCGGTGTTTGCTGATATCAAACTGTAGCATTAGGACCACTGAGTTAATCTTTGTAGTGACACTCACTCCTTTTTATTTAGACCTGGTTTAATTCTGGGATAGTTGAATATTTGTATATAATCACCGCAGACTGCTTTAGATTATATCTAATATATATCATGTAATTATCCTTATAATTACAAAATGTTTTATGTAAGATTTATGTTTTGTAATTTTGTAATTTCAATAATGTATTTTGTAACTGCAGTACACATAATACTCATTTTAAACAATTTTGTCCAGGTTCCTTGCCACCGGGGACTCCTTCAGGACCATCGCGTTCAGTTTTCGAGTCGGTGTGTCCACGGTGAGCCAGATCATCCCCCAGGTAGCGACGGCCATCTGGGACTGTCTAGTGGACGATTTCATGGCTGTGCCTTCAACTGAAGACTGGCGGTCCATCGCAGAGGGATTCCAGGAGCGCTGGAACTTCCCTCTCTGCTGTGGAGCTCTGGATGGGAAGCACGTCCAGACGAAGGCACCCCCCAACTCAGGATCCATGTTCCACAGCTACAAGGGAACTTTTTCCATTGTTCTCCTTGCGGTTGTGGATGCAGAGCATCGCTTCCGCGTCATTGATGTTGGGGGGTACGGGAGGACCAGCGACGGTGGTATTCTGGCCAACTCCACCTTTGGTCAGGCTCTTCGGGCTGGGACTCTCCATCTGCCTCCTGACCAGCCTCTACCTGGTGGAGAACACCGTGGAGCCCAGCCCCATGTCTTTGTGGCTGATGAAGCGTTCCCTCTGCGGCGTGAGCTCATGAGGCCTTTCCCTGGACGCCTCCTCCCTTTAGAGAAGAGGATCTTTAACTATCGCCTTTCCAGGGCCAGGATGATAGTGGAGGGTGCCTTCGGTATCCTCTCCTCACAGTGGAGGTTGTATCGGCGCGCCGTGGAGCTCCGTCCTGAAATTGCGGAGAAGTGTGTGAAGGCAACTTGTGTTCTCCACAATTTTCTGCGCTGTGTGGACGAGAGAGGGGCGCCTGCTGTGAGGGGTGTGGCACCTGCTGTGGTGGAGCCGTTGCAAGGCCTGGGACGTATGGCAGCAAACAACTCCTCCAGAGAGGCTGTCCTGGTGAGGGAGGAGTTCATGGCCCACTTCTCGGCGGAGGGAGCTGTGTCTTGGCAACCAAAGGAGTAGCCTGTTTGAAGTCCGAGTGACTTCCCCACAACGGCTCTTTTAAGAGCCACCCACAAACCTCTAAAGAGTGTTCCTGTCTTTTTAAATTTTTCTTAATAAATGGAGCTCTACTCCAAAATAAACTAACCTCTTTTTACTCTCTTAAGTAACTTGTCTTCACTATGTTCCTATATACAGTGTGGTGCAAAAGTTTGGGCAACCTTATTAATAGTCATTATTTTCCTGTATGAATCGCTGTTACAGTAAAAAATGTCACTTACATATATCATATAGGAGACACACACATTGATATACACTAAATATTTATTTTATTTCTCTTTTTTTGTGTTGCCAATTTATGCATCTGCTTGATTTAGTTTAAACAGTTATTGCACACTTTCTGTAAATCCAGTGAACTGCATTTCACTTCTCAAATATCACCGTGTGTGTCTCCTGTATGATGTATTTAACTGACAATTTCTATTGTGACAACCAACGATTTGTACAGGAAAATAATTACTTTTCACAATGTTGCCCAAACTTTTGCATCCCACTGTATTAGTATGTTTTATTATTAGTATAATATGAAATAAATTCTACTTGTGTCAAGTCGGGTGCCAATATTTGCTGTGTAGTAGAACAGAGACATTTGTCATTATAAATGTTTATTTGATAAAATATATAAATTCAGTAACAAAAACATTAAATATATGAAATTTAAGTATTTACAGAGAGACAGGAATAAAAAGGACCCAGCTTGGAGTGGAAGAGCCTCAGGGAGAAGGAGGAGAAAAATAAGAACATTGTTTCTGCCCTGGAGAGCCTGCTGCCTCATCAGAAAACTGCTGATCATTAGGGTCCAATGTTTCCAAATTTAACACAGCTGTGCTGTTTTCAAAAGCTAATTTATGAATGTGAAATTTCACGAATTCTCGTGTCTGAGGCGGCATGCTCTCCAGAGCAGGAACAAGGCTGAGGAGAAAATATTCTGTTGGAGACGGGCGTGGCCTCTTTAGGGACCCCAGGATGGCCAGCTCCACCGCCGATGGACCGTCCTGGGACCCGTCCCTCGCCCGCCTTCGAGCTGTCCTCCTCTGTGGGCCTGTAAAACACAGCACAAAACAACACAAAGTAATGAGAAGGCTGCTACTAGATTTTCATTTTCAAAATTGAAAAAACCAGGATATGAACAGATTGGTTGTAGATATTTAGTAAAGGTGATCACAAGGGGATTCAAGCAAGTAAAAAGCTATCAGTGCTTGATGTTCATACCTGTGGGTGCAGCAGCAGGAGCTGAGGGACCAGGGTCTGGGGAGCCAGGAGAAGAGACAGGGGAGGACTCTGCTGCATGATTACTTGACTCTATCAAGACAATATTAAATGTTAACAGGTTGAAGACAATAGTCATAGAGAATATTATATTATTATATACTTATATACTTTATTATTATATACAGTGGTCTCTCATTTATTGCAGCACATGAACAGTAGTCACAGTTCTCACAAGTTGATTCTCAAAGTGCAAACCTTAACCCTGACCCTATATGCACTATCTACCTGAGCTCGTCCCACACCTAATTAGATTGGGAGGATACCTACCACTCTGGACTGGAGTAATGGTTCCCCTATTTCAGAGCGAAAAGCTCACTGCAACTTCAGCTAATGTTGAAGCAGAGTTCAAGAACATTAAACATGGTCTGTTCAAGCATGAAAATCTCCCTATAAGGATAGATAAATTCATTGCACGTCATCTTGGTTTTATTGAAGGGAACATGCGGATCTGTTCTGCAAAACAAATACGAAAAGAAGCAGAGGTTGCCAGACAGGATGGTACAGCGAAGCGTCAGGATCCACACAAAGCCTTTGTGGAGCAGGAAGTGGATGATAACCCCTCTCAGGAGCCCAAAATTGACACAGACATGGACATTGAAGAAACAGCAGCTTTGGAAAACTGGAGAGGCCTTGCAGTTCCACCAAAGAAGAGGAAATTGACCTCATACCTCTCCCCTTGTCCTGAATGGCTCCACTCAGATCCAGCTGTGAAAAAGAAAAAAGTAAAGCTAGGGCTGTTAAAAAATGGAAATAATCAACAACCAGTAAAACTTGGCAAAGGACAACACTGTGTCATGAACACCTGTGCCTTTGATGCCTTCTGTCAAAGTCTGTGCTGCGCTTACTGTGACAGTCGTACTGCTCAAAACATGTTGAATAGTTCAGAGGAGAATAAAGTATTCCAGCTTGTGAAATCCCTTGCTTCAAAGGGTGTCACTCAACATGCCTATTCATTGAGGGCAGAGGTGCTGAGCTCAATATTCTGCCCTGTTCAGTTGAAGACTGGTGTTCATCGTGTTGATGCACAGTGCCATGTGTCCACAGTAATTCAAAAAACAATGACGGAAAATCCAAGTGTTCACTTCACAAGACAGTGTTCCTCCCAGTACTGCAAACTTTACACACCAAACACAAGGCAAATACCTTTTGTTTCCATTGATCTGTCAGTCCTCTCAGCTTCTGGCATAGCTCACCTTCAGTCTGCTGTTGAACAAGGGCTCAACCTTCCAGCATCGCCATGCCTAAGACCAATCGAAAGTCCTGATGCATCTCCAACAGCATTTAAAACAGATTCATCAGGAAAGCAACTTTGCACAGGGACTGTTTGTCACAGTTTCACCCTGAGAGAGCTTGTATGGATTGACACAGACCTTGGAAAATGCTCTACAGAAACTCTGGAGCACAGTTTTCACAGTCCAAAAAGGTTTTTGCTTACTGAATTCCCATCCACTCTGCTACTTCAAGGAGAGAAATTCACACTGAAAGCAGTCATTGCATTTCAGGAGGGCCCAACATCAGAAACACTCGGGCATTATATGACATTCTGTAACAGGACCCCGTACATCTGGGAGATGTATGATGACCTAAGAAAGGATGTAACCATAGCATCTGAAAACACCAGCGTATGTCCGCACGCTGTGCTCTACACAAAGGAATGATGGCAAGATTTCATGAAAGAAAGTCCTTTTCTAGTTTGTGAGTTAGATGGTGGAAATAGCTGTTATTTTTCAGTTATTGTATTAGACTTGTGAGGCTCAGACACTTCCATGTATTTACCTTTTCTAACAGGAAACATATATACTACATTGTTCTCGTAGTTTTGTATTTTGTTACCAGCAAATAAAGTTTTTTCTCCAACAGAATGCATTAATTATTTTAAATGCTATATTTAACCTAGTTTTTAAATAAGTTATAGCAGTTTGATTACTAGGTTTAAGAGTGTGATCATAAGAAAAAAATATCCAATGCTGGTTAATATCTCTCAATTTTTTTACAGTAAAGAAAGTGGCTGGTTGAGCTTTAGAAACTTTTGGTAATATCTTTAAAATGAAAGCGGCACAAACGACAATTTTAGCAGCACAAACACAGCACAAACCTGTGACATCAACTTTTGTTTGATTTGGGTGATGTGGGGGGCTGGTTGACCTTTTGACGTTTGCATTTTCATTAATATCTTTAAAACAGAGGCGGCACAAACGACAATTTTAGCAGCACAAACCAGCACAAACGTAGCACAGTTGATTGACACCAGTTTAGTTTGATTCCATTAATGTGGGGGGGGCTGGTTGACCTCGGATGACCTCTAGAAATTTTCTTGAATATCTTTAAAATGATAGCAGCACAAACGACAATTTGTGCAGCACAAACGGTTGATACCACTTTTGTTGGATTTGAAGAAGGTGGGGGGGCCAACTTCACTCACATCAAAGGATGGACTCTTTCATATAATACTAATGTTTCACAAACCTGTTGGCAAGGAGGTGTATCAGATTAAAATATGACGAGGACATTCATGCACGCTTTTATTTTTTTGGTTCATGACGTTTCCTTCGGCTCCACCATCAAAATGAAATGTTGTCTTTTTCAAAGGACCTGATTAAAAAAAGACAAATCTGCAGACCACACTGATGTTTCCCATGATGAAACCTGTTAAATGAACAATATTCAGGTGACTCTGCTTTGTTGTTTGTTCTGCTCAGAACTTTAGTGTTTCTCTGATGCGACGAACACGACGCCCTCCAGGGGCCGCTGGCACTTATTCTTCTGGAACTCTTGCTAACCGTGTGCATTTGAGCCATAAGATCTCCATCTGCAGAAACCTCTGCTTCTTAATGAAGCGCTCATCAGGAAAAATCAATCTGCTGCCGGCTCCGGGCCCTTAGTAATGAAAAGAATACGTCTGTTTCATATCGAGACTGGGACTGTGTGGCTGCAAACAGTTTAACACGTCCACATCGAGCACTGAGAGTCGCTGTGTCATGTAGTAGGACTTGATGCAATAAAGTTTCAGATGCATTATTAACAGACGTGGCTTAAATTAAGTAAAGTGTAATAAAGCTGTGAGTGTTCAGCTGTCGTCATGAGGAAGAGTATGTCACTGTTTTTACAGGATAACGAAGGTTCACTTGTTTGAAAGTCTGCTGACATCTTTCCCGTGAAGACGGAGAGACGAAGAAGAGCTTTGTCTGCAGAGGAAGAAATGGCTGATGAGTCTGGTCGCTGTGGACTACCCTGCTGGTAATTATGGGATGTCTGCTGGAAGTCTCAGAGATATGATGAGGGGAAAATCCATTCGGTGTCCACCTCGTCCTTTGGGGGACGGGTGGAGGTGAACGTTGGGTCGCAGGCAGACTGTGACATTTGCGGGCGCTCTGGGCTCTACGTCCTCCTGAACATGAAGGAGGCTTCTCGTCTGCCCCCACTTTAAAGGACGACTTCCTGCATCTGTTGTTTTCCTGTAGAAGAAGAGACAAAGAGTTGGAGACAGAAATGGTTAAAAACAAACTCATGGGAAGGCGTCATGGTGGGATACTGAGACTGTGACATTTGAGGCTCGTTGTTGATGAAGTGGAAATTACACGGTTAAACTTTTGGTGAATCCAGACGTGGTGAGTCATCTTATGACTTTCACAAGAGTGATAACGTTCATGTCAGAGTTTTGCGTCCCTATAGAAGTTACGTCTTTCCTTTTGTTCAGCTGCTCTGCAGTTACAGCGTCTCAGAGAGAAAAGCCCTTTTCACTTGTAACGACTACAGCCGATATCCTGGAGGTGCCGTCTGCCTGTCTGTGAGGAGAGTGGCTTTCTGGGGTGAATCCTCCTCTTTGCTGAGGTCCTACATCACAGAAGGGCCACGCTGGTCTGAGTGGAGCCTTTAGGACCACAGTGAGCTCAGTCTGTGGGTGGTGCTGGGTGCTTTGACTCCACAACGACACCACAGCTGCTTGTCGATGGGGCAAAATGTCCTTCCTTATCTGGAGAGCTGACACAGTTTGTGAAGCTCTGTTAGAGATCAGAAGAACACAGCTGGGCGGCCGTGCCTACTGCAGCGATGTCCTCCATCTCAAAGGATATTCCTTTAAACATGTGTCTGTGTTTATTCATCTTCATCTCCTGAACAGTTTTTCTGCATGAAGGCTAACCTGCAACAGCTGTCAAACTGACCATCTGTTATCAGTTGTTGCCACACCCATAGATAAGGTTAGCCCTCTTCCACATCCTCGTATTGTGAAATGACCTGCGTTTGTTTAGATTTTTGTTGTCACGCTGAGCAGACTGACACCCTGCATGCTGCATGTGAAACCAGCAGAGGTTTTACATGCGCTGACTGTGCGCTCTTCTTTCTCTTTATTACAGATCAGAACGTATCGTATGCACATGCTGGGTGCAGTTTGTAAGCAGCGGAAAAGCTAGCACTCACTGAATCCTGCAGTTTGATGAATAAAGAGTTTGTCTCTTTCAGTCTTCTGGTTGTGCAGATGAACACACTCCATGTTTTTATTCTTGGTTCTGCTCGAGCAGCTTTGCACGAGTCAGATTATCAAAATAATATCTCTGTCATGGTCCTGGGTCGGTGACCCAGCGCTTTTAGTTTGTTATCATTTTCTAGTTTATCATGATGATGATGATGATTATTATTGTTTGAGTTCTATGTGTTATGTTTGGTCTGCCTCTGAGCCTGCGTCTGTGTCCCTGTCTGTCTATGGTGTCACCCCGTCTGTTTGTCAATCTGTCTGTTTAGTTCTGTGTCTTGTTTGGTTCCCTGTGTCTGAGTTTCCTGTTTTATTGTGAAGGTCTCTGTCTGATATGAGTGTGTTCTGTTTACGTTTCCCCTGTCCCGTCAGCTCTGATTCCTCCCAGCTGTGTTGCCCTCCTGTCTCTCATCCCCTGATTACTGGTGTGTGTATTTAAGCCCTGTGTGTTCTCCTGCCTGTTGCCGGTTCGTCTGTGTTACTTCGTGTCAGTCTGCGTTACCCTGAGTTCCACGGTGTCCTGTTCCTCGTCTGCGTCTCTCTGCTTCTCATCCCTTTGTTGTATGCTTCCAGGTCTGTTATTTTAGTTCTCCCAGTTTAGGTGTCTTCAGTTATTTGTCATGCCCCACTGCTTGTCTGCCACTACACCTTTGTAAATAAACCTCATTAGCATCTCATCCACTGCTTGCATCTTGGGTCCTTCTTCCAACTCCACACGGCTCGCCTCGGCAGCCGTGACAGTACGAACCGGCCACAATGGACCCAGCAGCATTCAACCCGCCCGAGGAGCTCCAGGAGGATATTATTTATTCTGTGGACCGTCTAATTACTTTATGGCTGGGGCATGAGGAGAAGGGATTCTGCCAAGCCATAGCTAATCGATTGGAGCGACTGGTTTCCGGTCTCCCCTGGCTGCTCAGCTCACTCCACCCACTTGTTCATAATTTCTTTCTGAACGAGCTGCACCTTCACCCCCCTACCGCTCGTCTGCTCAGCCCACCGGAGGATATGCAGTCCGAACTGCCGGATGTGGAGTTACCCGGCCAGTCGGAGCGTTCTCCGAGGAGGAAGCAACGTTCGCGTCGTAGACGCCTCACCCCACAGCCGGGTGGTGGGACTTCGGAACCGCCGGCTGTGGTGAGTGAAAAAGACACTCTTTCTGTTTCACCAGACTTTGGGACTGTTAATTCTGGGGCTGTGTTTATTCAGTTAGCCGCCCGGCCTCAAGCGCAGTTAGCCGCCCGGCCTCAAGCGCAGTTAGCCGCCCGGCCTCAAGCGCAGTCTCCAATTCCACCACCGTCGTCGTCCCAACCATTATTTCAGTCACCCTCAGTTCAGCCTCCTGTTCAGCAGCCACTAGCCCTGCATCCTGTGTCACTTGCTACTCCGGTACGACAAGCTCAGTCAAATCAATCTGAAAGGAACTGTGTTTCATCCGTTTGTTCTAAGCAGAGAGACAAACCTAATAATAATGTAATCATTCCTAAAAAGCTGGCTAGTTCAGAGACTGTGACGCACTCCAGGGCCTCCCCAGAGGCTGAGTTTCAGCCCTCAGCCCACTCTGGACCCCTGGAGGCTAGGAACCCAGCTGAGGACTGCACCCGGCTGTCACTGCCTGAGCAGAGTCAATGCTCTGTGCAGCTGCAGTCTGCTATGTGTTTGCCAGGGGCCACCGTGCCTGCTGGTTCTGTTCTGTCCCCGCCAGAGGTCCCCGCACCTGCTGGTTCTGTTCTGTCCCCGCCAGAGGTCCCCGCACATGCTGGCTCTGTTCTGTCCCCGCCAGAGGTCCCCGCACCTGCTGGTTCTGTTCTGTCCCCGCCAGAGGTCCCCGCACCTGCTGGTTCTGTTCTGTCCCCGCCAGAGGTCCCCGCACCTGCTGGTTCTGTTCTGTCCCCGCCAGAGGTCCCCGCACCTGCTGTTTCTGAGACTGTGTCAGCTGGAGGGCCCGAGGAGCCCGTCCAGCTTTCTGCCTCGTCAGCTGGGGGGCCCGAGGAGCCCGTCCAGCCCCATGACTCGTCAGCTGGAGGTTCAGGAGAACCTAGCCAGCTTCCTGCCTCGTCAGCTGGAGGGGCCCGAGGAGCCCGTCCAGCCGCCAGCTGCAGCCTCACCCACGCCGCCGGCAGCAACAGCAGCTTCAGCATCCTCAGCGTCGCCTGGTCCAGCTTCAGCATCCTCAGCGTCGCCTGGTCCAGCTTCAGCATCCTCAGCGTCGCCTGGTCCAGCTTCCGCTTCAGCTGCCTCATCCTCGCCTGGTCCAGCTTCCACTGCAGCAGCCTCCTCATCAGCATCATCAGCGTCGCCTGCAGCAGCCTCCTCATCAGCTTCATCAGCGTCGCCTGGTCCAGCCTCTGCTTCAGCTTCACCCGCTTCGTCTGGTCCAGCCTCCGTGTCTTCATCCTCTTCGTCTGGTCCAGCCTCCGTGTCTTCATCCTCTTCGTCTGGTCCAGCCTCCGTGTCTTCATCCTCTTCGTCTGGTCCAGCCTCCGTGTCTTCATCCTCTTCGTCTGGTCCAGCCTCCGTGTCTTCATCCTCTTCGTCTGGTCCAGCCTCCGTGTCTTCATCCTCTTCGTCTGGTCCAGCCTCCGTGTCTTCATCCTCTTCGTCTGGTCCAGCCTCCGTGTCTTCATCCTCTTCGCCTGGTCCAGCCTCCGTGTCTTCATCCTCTTCGTCTGGTCCAGCCCCCGCATCAGCTCCAGCGTCGCCTGCAGTGGCCTCCTCTTCAGCATCACCAGTTTCGTTTGGCCCAGCCTCTGCATCAGCTTCGTCTTCGCCTGGTCCAGCTTCGGCCTCCGCCTCAGCTTCATCAGCTTCGCCTGGTCCGGCTTCAGCCTCCGCCTCAGCTTCACCCGCTTCGCCTGGTCCGGCTTCACCTCCGCCTGGTCCAGCCTCCGCCTCACCTGGTGCCGCAGGGATCACGCCACCTTCAGGTCCCAAACTGCCGCCTCAACGTCATCGAGCATTTGTCAGGCCGCTTGTTGGGCGTCGTCACCACCGTGGCCGCCCTCCGGACTTCTGTTGCCGCCCCCGCCTTCCGCGTGGACGACCTCCTACACGTCGCCACTGCCGTCCGCACGGTCGGCCCCCAGAACTACTTCCTCGCCGCTGTTGCCGTCCGCACGGTCGGCCCCCAGAACTGCTTCCTCGCCGTTGCCGTCCGCACGGTCGGCCCCCAGAACTGTTTCCACGCCACTGCCTACTGCGTGGCCGGCCTCCGGACCTGCCCCACTGCCGCTGCCATTCGCATGGTCGGCCTCCGGAACTGAACTGTTTTGGCCTCCTGCGCTGTCGGCCCCCTGAACTTGGCCATCTGGGCCTTTTTGGACTCTGTCCCTCCGTCCTGGGCCTCGGCAGCCGTGACAATCTCTTTATCTCATTCTGCACCTTTGTATCTGAAGCCATCAGGCACGCCTGGTCTTCATATCCTCGAGGGAAAAAGGGAAAAGCCAGCCTGTGTTCAGAGGAGGAGCCAATCCTTGCTTTTGAAAGTTGTTAATCCAGTTAACCCTGGAAACAGAGCAGCTCAGATCACCCTGACATCATGCCTGTGATGAGTGGACGGACACTTCTGCACTCATATTTGAGTTGTCTAATGATTCCATATCCTAAAGTCGTACAGGATGTAAATCTCTCCTGTTACAAGTGTAGTAAAAAGGTTCTGTGTAGCTTCAGGGAACCAAATGTAGATCAAATAGAAAGCGCTGGACGGGCTCATTAATGTCAGATATTACAGATGTTATCAGTACGGCTCCTTTTCTTCCCCTCAGCAACAGCAGATCATTTCTTTGCCGTGAACTCTCGCAGCTGACTGCTGTTATTTGTGGTTTGTTTGGTCGCGTAATAATAATGAAAATAATGAGTTTACCTGGCCGGAAATGCATGAAATCAATCGACGGTGCGCACAGACACAGATGTCTGAGATATCGTTCTCGCACTGGCCTCATACTCAGATGATTTCAGAAGCAGCTCTGCAGATTGACGCCGTTTGTGTTAATGACTGAATTTTGAGATTTACCTTCATCACCTGCAGGCTCATGATATCACTGATGTCACTAACACTGGTAGCATTGATTGGCTGTTGTGCCAGAGGGACCCACAGCACAGTGTTACGGGTGCAGGTTTACAGAGAGCACAAAGTGTGCAGTAATTAAAACTCATCTCGGCTGCCTCGGGCATCCTTCTTCATCACCCGGATCCTCCCTCAGCACCACAGCCCTCTCTTCCCTAAACCTCGATCATACTTAGCTGTGGGTCAGAGCTTCTCCACGGCCCCCTCCCACTTCCCCTGTAAAGCCCAGAACTGCTGCGGAGGCAGAAGTGGAAGCCGGTTTGTGGGGAAATCTCCCAGCGGCTGGCTGTAATCAGCGTTCCTGCTGCCTTGCTGCATCCTCCCCTGTGGATTTATCGGTCTGGAAAAGCTTTGGGACGCTAACATTAGGCACCGGCTGAGATGGAGTCCAGCCCAGAGACCCAGAAATTCAATTCTAGCAATTGGAGCAAAAGCACGGCACAATGTCTCGGCTTGATAGTGGCTGATATGCTGACCTCAGGTCTGCTCCGGGGCTCACCGCTCGCTGAATCTGAAATTTATACCGTCTGTATCTGGCTCATCTGAATAAATTGAAGCGGTTAGTGGAATTGGGTTTGTTGAACTCCTGACAGATCTCTGAGAAGCTGCTTTTCGACATAAAGAGGCGTCCCCGAGCACACACGGAGCATCACTCTCTGACTCTTGTTGCTCTTTGAAAGCAGCAGCCTTTGTTTCGTGCCCGCTGCAGTCTAATAACCCCAATAAGTGTTTGTTTATGATAACCTGCCTGGTCTGTTGCCACGGCTCGTTACAGAGCTCCTTCTGCATGTCGGGCACCTCCACGAATACCAATGCGACAGAGAGATGTGCCGCGTTAACTCGTTTGTCACCGCGTCAACAATATTAATGCCTTTCCTACAGACTTGATAAAGACCGCTCCCCCGGCGGAGTTTAATGTGCTGGAGTGCAGTTGTCGCCACGGCGGCATGGACACCGGGTTCCTCAGACCGGCCCCGAGAACCACAAACCTCTCGCTTTCTTTAAGTTAGATGTCGTCATACTGCGAGATCTTTGTTTTTGAATCTTCAGCTTTAGTTTTCATGTAAAAGGAGCTAAAAATGGAAAAAAACCTTTTATGATGGCAACAACAAACAAACGACAGAGAAATGGTATTTTGCCAATATTTTTCAGATTTGGTGTTTTTTTTTCTCCAAATTCACTTAAAATAAGAACTGAAACTGTTAACAAGTGTGGCTCAGGATGCAGATTTTACTTTTTTGTGTTGTTATTACGCCTGCTTTTGATAAATTACTGACAAATGTCTGAAAATGAGGCGAGAGAAACGAGAACTTGACAGCCACTCACAGCTTGTTTCAAGTAAACACTTCTTTGTTAGTAGGCCTGTATTTATCTGAGTTTTCTACCCATGAAAAGCAGCTGTGAGAATGTACAGTGTGTGGAGAGTCCTTCCTTTTATTAAATGTGTCATAATCAAAAGACACGATTATTGATTTTAGTAGCTCATCAAAGCTGCTGATACTGAGTTTGTGGAGAGTCTTTAGGGGATGTTCTTGACCATAAACTGTGTTTTGAGCCTCAAGCTGATGCTGCTACCAAACAGACTGTTCTTTTTAAGGAAAATTGGATCTTTTAATGTCTCATTTGAAATGTTTCCTTTGTTTTACAGAAGTTTGATTGAATCTGTTATTTCTTTCTGCATCGCTGCCTGGTTTGGTAACACGACTCTGAAGAACAAGGTGGGGACTTTTCAAGACGGGCTTATTGTCCATCTATAACCAGCACTGAGGAAGGCTCATGTTATTGTTAATTGTTCGAACCATCAACTTCACAGTGAGTTTGACATGTTGCCCTCTGGCTGTTGTTTTAGAGCACCTGTGAGGAAGACCAAAAGACTCCAGGTTTCCTTTATCCTGCCTCGTTAATGGTAAATAACCATCTCGTTTTGTGTATTCTTATTGGTGCCCTGGCTGCTAAACTAAAGGCTTTTAAACGTATAGACTGCATGTAAAGCAGAGCTTCCCAAAGTGTGGGGCCCGCCCCCTGGGGGGGCACAGAGCCATTGCAGGGGGGGCACGGTATGAAAAGGAAAAAAAAAAGAACTCTTGGACACTGCTAGCATAATGGACAGGTTTTTGACGGGGCTCCCACACAAATGCAAAGCAGGAGATGAAGCATCACTGAATATGTTTTCAAGCCAAAGGCTAGAAAATACGGTAAAGCATGTCTCCCCTTTGGCTTCACCTGCACAAGTGTCATTAATTTGTTCTTTTTAGAGAGAAGCAAGCCATACTTGTTCAGTCTTCTTCTACTTGTACGCTCATGAACTTTAACCTTTAACATGCTAACTGAATTAGAGTCTGAGATGGAGCTCTTGGGTCTCTCTGCAGGTTCACTGAGCACTGTATGATTTGAAGTTGGGTAGACTTGCTAGAACCTCAACTCCTGGAATGATTCTAGCGTTGTGCTAACAATCCAGAATGATATTGGCCTTTAAGGTTTGACACAGAAGTTGCAGGGTAGTTTCTCTGAAGCCTCAAAAAGGCAAAATGAAACTAATATAGTCAAAAAAGTCCAATCAATGTGTTTCCAAAGCTGTCTAGTTTCATAGCTACCCTGTATAGGACCAATATGCCATATATTCTGGATAAATGTACCGTATTTTCACGACCATAAGACGCACCGTACTAAAAGGCGCAGTCTCAGTTATGTGTGCCATTACTGTATTTAACACACACATAAGGCGCACCTGATTATAGGGCGCATACAAGTGTGCGTATTTAAAAATGAAGCGGGAGCAAAACTGAGTTTGGTACTCACATTTTTATTACCGGTAATCGTCATCAATCAAACCCATCGAAGTCCTCATCCTCTGTGTCTGAACAGCTGCGCTAAATCTCCATCAAACATTCCAGGTTCACTTTCTTCACCGTCAGAGTCACTTTCCGTGCCGTGCGGCTCCTCGGAAATGATGCCGGCTTTTGCGAAAGCTCGAACAACAGTGCCAGCAGACATGTTAGCCCAAGCATCTACAATCCATTCGCAAATTGTGGCGTAACTCGCCCGGCGCTGCCTTCCACTCTTAGTGAAACTGTGGTCTCCAACAGTCATCCATCGCTCCCACGCCGCTCGCAGCCTTACTTTGAACGGCCGGTTCACACCGATGTCCAGCGGTTGGAGTTCCTTTGTCGGGCCTCCTGAATGACAGCAAGCTCAGAGTTCATTTGCTTCACTTGTTTTTTCACATCGGCTGTGAGATGGGCACGCATAGAGTCACAGATCAACAGCGATGGTGATGCGTGGAAAAAACCACCTGGTCTCCTTACACACACCTCCCTCAGCCACTCTTTCATCATTTCCTCATCCATCCAGCCCTTTTCATTTGCCTTAATGATGATTCCTGCTGGAAACTTCTCTTTAGGCAAAGTCTTTCTCTTAAAAATCACCGTAGGTGGCAGTTTCTGTCCATTAGCATGGCAGCCAAGCACAACAGTAAAAGAAGACTTTTCGTGCCCCGTTGTGCAGATCGCTACCGTGCTGGTCCCTTCTTCTCCACAGTGTGACTGACCGGGATGTCGAAAGTGAGCGGCACCTCGTCCATGTCAGTGATGTGGCTGGGCTGGATGTGTTTGTCGGCGATGTGTTTGCTGCAGTAGGAGCGGAAGATGGCCAGCTTTTCATTATAATCCGCTGGAAGTTGCTGCGCTACCGTAGTCCTGGTCCGGATGGAAAAATGGCACCGTTTCATGAAACCAAAGCACCAAGACGGACCTCCTCGGAAATGTTCAATTTTCATTTCTTCTGCTAGCGAAACTGCTTTTAGTCGAATGGTGACCGTCGAAACGCTTCTCCCACTCGTTCTTTGCTCGATGATCCACTGCTCGAGTCTTTCCTCCAACTCGGGCCACCTCGCCTTATGTCCGCGGAAACTCAGCTGCGTCTTCTTGACCTGTCGGAGCTCGTTTTCCAGCTTCCTCCACTTGCGAACCATCGATTCATTAATCTTAAATTCTCTCGCAGCTGCTCGATTTCCATGTTCCTCCGCGTAGCTGATGGCCTTCAGTTTAAACTGTGCTTCATAAGCGTGTCTCTTTGCCATTTTCAGGGTTGTTAAAACAACGATGTTCCGCGTAACGCACATACCTGTCCTTTTATACAGGTATGTGCGATTGTCCCGGTATATACAATCAACGCCCAGACTTCACCCTTTAGCGCTCTCATGGTGTTCTCTACTACGTCCTCCTTACAACACACAGGGCGCACTGCACTATAGGGCGCGCCGCACTTTTTAAAGAAAATCTAAGGCTTTTATGTGCGCCTTATAGTTGCGAAAATACGGTAGACTTTCTATGAACCAAAAAAATGGTTGTCTGAGAAATCCACGTCAAACCGCTCGGCTCCATTCGCTCCAGCAGAAAATGTTTGCCTTCTGGTTGAATTCAGATGCTATAATGACATTTTACTGGTAAGATTCAAGGGAGTAACGATACAAAAACTCGGCAGCAGAATGAAATGTCAGCGCTCGACTGCTGTGGAGTCTTAATGTGGCCGAGCTCCGTGATTCGTCGGTCAGGTCACGAGAGTTTGTTTGGGGAGTGAGGATGAGCGGCTGTGTCCCCGCTGCTCTGCGTTTACTGCAGAGCATGGCTGTCTCCATCTTTTCACGACTATTGTATGAATTTCCCAGAGGAACCCACCCGAGGGATCAATAAAGTTTCATCTAATCTACTTTCACATCATTGTTATAAAATCACGTAGTTAAAGCCGTTTCTTTTCTTTTCTTTAGCCTCGCTGGTTAGCAGGACTCACTTCAGAAGTGAAGTTGCAGACAAAGTGATTTCATTGATCCTGCTGTCACAATGAAAGTGACCACCCACCCACCTACAGTGCCCTCTCCTATCACGGCATTACGGCGCTCCACACAGACGAAATGCTCTATAACAACTTATTAAAGAACACAAATGAGAGTCAAAGATGTTAAACCAGCCTACAAGAAGTCCCAATCCCATCGAGCATGCACCTTGATGCTGGGACAAGCTCGATTTGTGGAGCCACCACTCTGCAACCCACATGATCAAAAGATTCTTCTAACAGCACCCCAGAGCATGTCTGCACAATATTCGGCCGTGACAGTGAGAGCAGTGAGTCTGCTGAGTCTGCAGGAAACATTTCCCTGAAGTCAAACGGCTGAATGTTTAGAAAAAGACTTCTGCAGCAGCCTCGTCGCAGAGCACTGAGAGACCGAGGCTCTGGAAAGCACACAGAGCGAGTGGTGTGCGTGCGTGTGTGTGTCATAAACCCGTATACACGGTTGCAGTGTGAGGACCTGTCTTGTGCACCTGCTCCCTGTAGCAGTGGCTGAATGTTCAGGCGTGTTTGAAGGTGAGAGCTGGGTTAGGATTATGTTATTAATGGTTGTATTTAATCTTGAACTAAGTCAACGGGAAATTAATTCCAGTCAGTGCGAGGTGAAGTCTCAGATTGTTTCATCCTTTCTGCGGTGCTTGGATTGTTGTCATGGAAACAGTGCTTTCCAGCCTCCTGAGTATGTTTGTGATCATGTCCTGCTCGACTTCTTAATTTATGATGAAGAAAAAGGAGACTGTGTAAAACCAAAGACTTCAGTTTTTTTCCTATTTTTCTTTTTTTTTTTTTTATGTTTTCATTAATTAATTTTCTCTCCATGAAGCCTGAAAGGTCGAGCGCAGGGTTTGCGCGAGTTGCTGGGAGCACCTCAGGTTTCTGTCATTGCAAACGTAGTTTCACGTCTCACCTCAGCTGTTTGTTTTCTTATTGTTTTATTTATTAGAAAAGAGATCAAACAAAAAACAAACGATAAAAAGAAAATTGTACTAATCGGTCAGTTTCCCTGAGACCGCATCAATTATTTAGTCAAAGAAACAAACACACCTGAGCTGCTGGTATTGCAGGTAAAGTCTGCTCGCAAAAAACCCAGCAAAAATTCAGACAATTTAAAAGCCACTTTACAGATACATAGTTAGCTTACAGAGTTTTATCACAGGTGTATCGAAGGGTCGGGGCACACCTGTCACTTAACTAAAGTCCTCAGTAACTACATACATAGCAAAAAAGTGCAATAAAGTACAAAAAATTGAAAATCATTTGTTTGGTTTTTAGACATATTTCTAGTTACAGAATAGATTTCAGAGGTTTGTCCCTCAAAACTGTAAATGCAAAAAAGTTGCACAAAATAGTTTACAGGAAATTTATTTGGAGTGTCTTTGTAGTTTTATTTTTGAGATGTTTTTTATAAACTTTAAGAAAAACGAAAATAAATATTATTTGAAAAAAAAACAGCATCAAAATAAACTATTTCCAACAGTGAAATTTAAGTTTGAGCCTCCCAGAAACTTTACAGAAGGGACATAAAGTCAAACATGACTTTCAAAAACACCAGTAAACCTTTGAAAGGTCCTGCAGGGAGAAAACTACATTTCCCACAGAAAATGGCGTCACTTCCGGTTTTTGAAGGTAATAGCGGCCATGCCATAGTTTGCGCTGACCTTTATTCCAGTGTAGGAAGTGCTATGAACAGCTGATCGGCAAAGCGTGTTTCTGGATTTTAATGGTTTTGTTGTTGCCAACGCTTTTTATGCGATTTTTGCAAAAAGCCATTTGTGGATGAGACCGTGACCTACGACAAGTTGAATGTATGTTACGTAAGAACAACTGCTCTGGTTTCATATGGGAAAAAATTATTGCGCTATCTTATGTGTTTGCAATTCTACTGGCATTTAAAAATAGCTACACAAAACAGAGCGTGCATGCGCCGATGGGCTTAAAAAGATGTGCTGGTGACATTAATAAGTTGTTAACTTCCACAGTCTGTATTATTATTAACATTTTTATAGCTTTCCTTTGTGGTCTTAAATAATCTGCTTTCATATAAACATCTTTTGGTTTCAGGCTTGTTTCACACTACAAGCATCATTGGTGTCATCATGCTACAGCTTTCACACACACTCGTGTGTTGTTGTTTTTGGATCCAGAGAATATGCAGGTCACAGCTTTACTTCCTCCGAACTGACTTTGTGTTTCACTGCGACTGCCTGCGACAGGTCGCAGGTCTGACCTCCGTCTTCAAAGCAAACATTTCAAAGGCCACAGGATTGCATGTTGGTTGGACACGGTTGCAGTAACGTTGGTCGTGCTGCTGCGACTGGAACAGAAAGCGCCACACAAACCTCTTTAAATCAGTTCCCTCCACCCAGAACATTAACTTCATTTTAGCTCGTCAAAGGAGCTTGCAAAGAAAAGCGTCTGGACTTCTTTAAGTTTACTTGAAGACGTTTCACCTCTCATCCGAGAAGCTTCTTCAGTTCTAAGGTCAAATGGTGGAGAGTCCCAGATATAAACCTAGTGGGAGTATCCCCCCACAGAGGGACAAAAGGACCCCCTGATGATCTTCTAATCGCCTGAGCCAAGGTGTGAAACTGGGTGTGGGTCCCAATCAGCCAGAGTTTCGGGTGTGTTCATTGTGAAACCTGGCCCCACCTTATCATGCGAATTCCTGAGGTCAGATGGCCCAGGATGTGAGTGGGCGTTAAGGCGTCTGGGAAGGGATCTCAAAACTGGATTATAGATGGCAGAGAGTTGGTGTCGTAAACCCCCGCCTCTGTTCAAAGATGGTCGCTCACAGTGGACATAGATGGCTTCTTTCACTCCTCTTTCAAACCATCTGTCCTCTCTGTCCAAGGACCTCAGGAATTCGCATGATAAGGTGGGGCCAGGTTTCACAATGAACACACCCGAAACTCTGGCTGATTGGGACCCACACCCAGTTTCACACCTTGGCTCAGGCGATTAGAAGATCATCAGGGGGTCCTTTTGTCCCTCTGTGGGGGGATACTCCCACTAGGTTTATATCTGGGACTCTCCACCATTTGACCTTAGAACTGAAGAAGCTTCTCGGATGAGAGGTGAAACGTCTTCAAGTAAACTTAAAGAAGTCCAGACGCTTTTCTTTGCAAGCTCCTTTGACTACGATGACCTGGATGACTGAGAACCTTCACAGACTTCATTTTAGCTCACAGCTTGAAGGCGTCACTTTGGATACTGACCCAAAAAGTAACTGGGGGAGGGGGGAAAAATCATTAAACTAAACAGCACTCTTATAGGCAGAGTGAAACGTTTGGGGTGAAGGTCTCAACACTCTGAGCTGCTCTAAGTTTTCTAATAGTCAAACCAGTAAACCTGGACACTGTCCCATTAAAAGTTTGTGTTCAGCACTTTGGAACAAACCGAAAGTCTCAAAGTGCCCGAGGACCCGAGAGGCTCGATCACAAGGCTGAAGTAGGTCAGACAGGTAGTCCTTTTTTAAGACAATAAAGAACTTTAAAGAAAAGTAAAAGCATTTTAAAATCAATACATAACCTGACAGGTAACCAGAGAAAACAGGAGTGATGGGCAGGAGTGAAGGTGTCATCAATCATCCGGTCCACACATGGGAACAAGCATCAGAATAGAATAGAATAGAATAGAATAGAATGCCTTTATTGTCACTATACAGTTGTACAATGAGATACAGAGCATCTCCTACTCAGTGTAAACATGCTGGGGGGGGGGTACAGTTCTGCAGCGCTATATACATATGGACAGTATTAACATAGGGAAAAAGATATATATATATATATATATATATATATATATATATATATATATATATATATATATATATATAAAATGTACAAATATACAAGCCGGTTTTTAAAAAAAGTAATATGTAATAAATAGTGT